>NC_092284.1:1301205-1376205 GCF_036320965.1 Panulirus ornatus
AAAAAAAAAAAAGGAATAATAAGGTAAATGGGTCATACGTACTTCGGCTGAGTTCTGCACAACCCACATAGTTTCCGCCACTCCAGACCACGGCCTGTGATCGGCGGAGGGTGGCTTCCGACGCCGCGTTTTCTATCAGGTTTTTCTCTCATTCACCAACGCTGGTGGTGTTGACTGTCTCTGTACGTCCTCGTCTCGCGATCGTTCTGTTCATCATCAGGTAGTTACAATGGACAAATGACTTCCCTTAGGCACACCACACAATTAATAATGTACTGTTCGCTTTCTATCACCAGTTGAGATAGAGGCAAAGTGAAGCTGTCTCATGGAATTTATGATTTAAGTTTCTACTCAGTCTTGAGCCAAGACATCTGCTGCTTAACCAGACAAGGCCATCACATAGGGTCATTAATGTCATCACTTGTTAATCATGGTTCTAAGCACGATGGTACACAAGAAGGTCTATCATTTCTCAACACTTCACTCTCTCCATTACGAAGTAGTTTCATCAACCCATGCTTGTTGCTTCCTTAACAACCATTTTGAAACTTGGGAGAAAACAGAGTGTCTCTCTCTCTGTCTGGGGGGGACTTGGCTGACCTCACAAAAATATAAGACGTTAACTCACTTCTAGTTCAAGACCGCCATTGGTCAATGTCTGACAATTGGTTTCACAGCCAGCAACGACCAATTAGAAGCACCAGTCCGCTACTCTGCAAGGAAACACAGGTCGTTAACAAGTACTGTCATCAATTGTGAATTAAATTTTATATAAAATGCATTGGTACAGAATATTAATGTTTATTTATGATCCTAATTCATAATTATGCTTAATAGTGATGCTCTATGAGCGTGTCCACGGAATATATAAACACCATCCTGTTTATTATATCCACAGGTTGTGGCTACACGTATAACCACAACCTGTGATCATACCACTTGGTTATATAACAATACTTGTGGCTATAATACATGAGGTTATGCCACAACCTTGCAGTTCTATACCCCAGGTTGTGTGGTTTGGTGACTTCAAAAAACATCGTAAGGGGAAGAGATATGAACATATTCTAATGAGTCAGAATTCCACAGGTTGTGGCTACACGTATAACCACAACCTGTGATCATACCACTTGGTTATAACAATACTTGTGGCTATAACACATGAGGTTATGCCACAACCTTGCAGTTATATACCCCAGGTTGTGTGGTTTGGTGACTTGAAAAAGCATCGTAAGGGAAAGAGAAATGAACATATTCTAATGAGTCAGAATTCCACAGGTTGTGGCTACACGTATAACCACAACCTGTGATCATACCACTTGGTTATAACAATACTTGTGGCTATAACACACGAGGTTATGCCACAACCTTGCAGTTCTATACCCCAGGTTATGTGGTTTGGTGACTTGAATGTCACGCATTGCATGGCACTGTGTGTGTGTGTGTGTGTGTGTGTGTGTGTGTGTGTGGGCGGGGAGGCATGTGGTGGGGAGGGGGTCAACACCCACAGCTGGAAGTGTGGGGGGCTTGCTGGGGTGGTGTGGGGGAAGGGGGTTCAATAACCAAAGCAGGGAAAGTGTGGGGAGGGAAGGTGGCGGCCCGGGCTGGGCTGGGGAGGAGTTAACACCCACAGCTGGCAGTGTGTGGGGAGGAGGTCGGGGCGGGTTGTGCTGGAGTGGGGAGGAGTTAACACCCACAGCTGGGTGTGTGGGGTGGGACAGGCTGGAGGTGGGGAGAGGTTAACACCCACAGCTGGCAGTGTGGGGAGGAGGAGGTCGGGGCGGGTTGTGTTGGAGTGGGGAGGAGTTAACACCCACAGCTGGGTGTGTGGGGTGGGACAGGCTGGAGGTGGGGAGAGGTTAACACCCACAGCTGGGAGAGTGGGGAGAGGGGGGGTCCGGGGGGTGCCACAACAGGCACTGCTATACTGGTCGTAATTTTACGAGACGATCAATATACACAGGGTGAGTCACCCCTCTCTCTCTCTCTCTCTCTCCCACCCTCGTTTTATTCTCCCTAGCTGTTTGCTTTCCCTCGCTAATCTCTGTGTTCTCTGCTTGTCTTATATACCCACAATCAACGTGTCAATATTGAAGTTTGTTTGATATATACATCATTCCCTTCTTCCACAGCAAACAAATCCAGCGTCCCACGCAAACAAACGCAGCTTTTCTACAAATGATACAACAATAGACACACACACACACACACACACACACATATATATATATACATATATATATATATATATATATATATATATATATATATATATATATATATATATATATATATATATACTCTTATGAGTCCACGGGGGGAAAATGAAACAGGATAAGTTGCCAAGTGCACTTTCGTGTAATAATCACATCATCAGGGGAGACACAAGAGAGAAATGTAACAGTCCGTTGATATACAACGAAGAGACGTTGTTGTCTGAAGGAAATACAAACCTTCACGAAACCCATGATCTGGTTTCTGGCCCAAAAAAGAAAATAAATAAACTCCATTTCTGGCGTGACTTTAACCCGAGGTCATGTCCACAAAACACTTCTCCCCTTCCTGATATTACCTCAACTATCACAAATACTTAGAAAAAATAACAATTCCTTGTTATATATAAATTATCTCATAATTCTACAACTGGAATTGCTTTATGAAAATGGAGGACGATAATTCTACAAGAGATGTTTTCCCGGCCACCGCAGGCCGAAGTGTCAGGTCTCCGGTGCCAGACGTAGGCGTTACGCAATTCTCCCCTCATTCAGTGTTGTACCCGCATCCCTTACTCCACCCACTACAGCACCATACACACTCAAGACACCTGTACTACTACAGTGACAAGTGCAGTGGTTCAACTATGGATACAGTACTACAGGAACAGCGTTTCAACTGCTGGTAATCAAAATGTGCGTATGTGCGTGCGTATGTACCTGATATTTGCCACGAGAGAGAGAGAGAGAGAGAGAGAGAGAGAGAGAGAGAGAGAGAGAGAGAGAGAGAGAGAGAGAGAGAGTTCTCTCTCTCTGAGCCCCACTTGTGATCATTCTATATCAACTCAGCAAGACACACACCTCGTCTCAACACGTCCAGCTAGCCACACGCAATATCATAATTATTGTACGTGTATTGCGCTTATCTCTTATCTGTTTTCGTGTCTAGCAAACTCCTAACTGTGAAGGCCTGTGCGAGACATACAACCTTTAACCACGAGACTTCATATCAATAAATAGTTTCACGGAGGAGAGACTGTAGAAAATGGAGAGCGAAAACATTTTTCAAAAGCAGGCAACATACTTTTAAATCAAGTTTGAGATCGTCTACTCAAAATGGCTGTGAGTCTGGCTATAACATTATCTACTAACCAATTAGTCTCTCTCTCTCTCTCTCTCTCTCTCTCTCTCTCTCTCTCTCTCTCTCTCTCTCTCTCTCTCTCTTGTTTATGTTAGAATCATATCTCTCTCTTTTCTCTTTGTGTCCGTCCGTCCGTCCGTCTGTCTGGCTCAGGAGGGGAGGGAGGGGTGGCGGGCCTTCCCCTCCCCCACTCATGGCCTCTCCCGCCAACGCCGCACCCCCCCAAACCGGGCCCCCCTCACACCCCCCCAGCATCGATCACCTCCCTAACCCCCCCTCCCTTCCCCCCCCATTCCAAACCTGCTGAAATATAAATCCATAATGCTCTTCAAAACCCCAGATTGACCCTACTGTCTACGATGTATATATATATATATATATATATACATAATGATTCACTAATTCATCTTGAACCATCGGGGCGTAACACACGAGGTAGAAATATCAAAATAACATCGTAAAAAAACCTTTGAAAAATTACGTTAAAACACGAAAATCCCTTTCCCGTGGTGGATCGATATGGCGGGCCCACTTGCCATCCATGGCGGTCGGTATATATATATATATCTTTTTCTTTCATACTATTCGCCATTTCCCGCATCAGCGAGGTAGCGTTAAGAACAGAGGACTGGGCCTTTGAGGGAATATCCTCACCTGGCCCCCTTCTCTGTTCCTCCTTTTGGAAAATTAAAAAAAAATGAGAGGGGAGGATTTCCAGCCACCCGCTCCCTCCCCTTTTAGTCGCCTTTTACGACACGCAGGGAATACGTGGGAAGTATTCTTTCTCCCCTATCCCCAGGGATATATATATATATATATATATATATATATATATATATATATATATATATATATATATATATATATATATATATATATATATTATTTGAGGCAGGTCTGTGGGACAAGTGGGAGTTCTTGGGGAACGGTGACTTTAAACCTAACGTACCACCATATAGATCTGTGATGTACATATACATATACATGTGGCAACGGTGGAAGAGGTAGGAGGATGTACATATACATATACATGTGGCAACGGTAGGAGGAGGCAGGGTAAGAGAGCCTTTCAGTATGTAGTCCTTCTCGTCTCCCACACGCTCGTGTCCATCTTCGATAAGTGAAAAAAAAAAAAAAATTTGCGCGCGGACTCGAACGCTGAACCTACATGGGTTAACTTGGAGAATCATTTACTCAATTCTTGGAAATCTCCCGGAATCTTGTATCATTTGGACTTATGTTTGTTTTGCATGTGCATGTGTGTCTGTCACTTCCCGTTAGCAGCAGTAAAACAAAAAATATACACAAATGCGGAATTGTTCCAAGTGCATTCTTTGTTGCGATAAAACTTGCTCCCAATTTACATCAATAACAACTCTAAGCTAAATATTAGGCCCTCATATATATATATATATATATATATATATATATATATATATATATATATATATATATATATATACATAATATTTATTCCTGAGTCCACGGGGAAAATGAAACAGTTTAAGTTCCCAAGTGCACTTTCGTGTAATAATCACATCATCAGGGGAGACACAAGAGAGAAATATAAGTCAGTTGATATACATCGAATAGACGAAGCTAGGACGCCATTTGGTAAACATGCAATTGTCCAAGACATATATATATATATATATATATATATATATATATATATATATATATATATATTTTTTTTTTTTTTTTTTTTTTTTTTTTTTTTTATACTTTGTCGCTGTCTCCCGCGTTTGCGAGGTAGCGCAAGGAAACAGACGAAAGAAATGGCCCAACCCCCCCCCCCCATACACATGTACATACACACGTCCACACACACAAATATACATACCTACACAGCTTTCCATGGTTTACCCCAGACGCTTCACATGCCTTGCTTCAATCCACTGACAGCACGTCAACCCCTGTATACCACATGACTCCAATTCACTCTATTTCTTGCCCTCCTTTCACCCTCCTGCATGTTCAGGCCCCGATCACACAAAATCTTTTTCACTCCATCTTTCCACCTCCAATTTGGTCTCCCTCTTCTCCTCGTTCCCTCCACCTCCGACACATATATCCTCTTGGTCAATCTCTCCTCACTCATTCTCTCCATGTGCCCAAACCATTTCAAAACACCCTCTTCTGCTCTCTCAACCACGCTCTTTTTATTTCCACACATCTCTCTTACCCTTACGTTACTTACTCGATCAAACCACCTCACACCACACATTGTCCTCAAACATCTCATTTCCAGCACATCCATCCTCCTGCGCACATCTCTATCCATAGCCCACGCCTCGCAACCATACAGCATTGTTGGAACCACTATTCCCTCAAACATACCCATTTTTGCTTTCCGAGATAATGTTCTCGACTTCCACACATTTTTCAAGGCTCCCAAAATTTTCGCCCCCTCCCCCACCCTATGATCCACTTCCGCTTCCATGGTTCCATCCGCTGACAGATCCACTCCCAGATATCTAAAACACTTCACTTCCTCCAGTTTTTCTCCATTCAAACTCACCTCCCAATTGACTTGACCCTCACCCCTACTGTACCTAATAACCTTGCTCTTATTTACATTTACTCTCAACTTTCTTCTTCCACACACTTTACCAAACTCAGTCACCAGCTTCTGCAGTTTCTCACATGAATCAGCCACCAGCGCTGTATCATCAGCGAACAACAATTGACTCACTTCCCAAGCTCTCTCATCCCCAACAGACTTCATACTTGCCCCTCTTTCCAGGACTCTTGCATTTACCTCCTTTACAACCCCATCCATAAACAAATTAAACAACCATGGAGACATCACACACCCCTGCCGCAAACCTACATTCACTGAGAACCAATCACTTTCCTCTCTTCCTACACGTACACATGCCTTACATCCTCGATAAAAACTTTTCACTGCTTCTAACAACTTGCCTCCCACACCATATATTCTTAATACCTTCCACAGAGCATCTCTATCAACTCTATCATATGCCTTCTCCAGATCCATAAATGCTACATACAAATTGCGCAAAAGATGCTTGTGGCATGAGAAGAGTGGGAGGTGGGCTGTTTAGAAAGGGTAGTGAGTGGTGGGATGAAGAAGTAAGAGTATTAGTGAAAGAGAAGAGAGAGGCATTTGGACGATTTTTGCAGGGAAAAAATGCAATTGAGTGGGAGAAGTATAAAAGAAAGAGACAGGAGGTCAAGAGAAAGGTGCAAGAGGTGAAAAAAAGGGCAAATGAGAGTTGGGGTGAGAGACTATCAGTAAATTTTAGGGAGAATAAAAAGATGTTCTGGAAGGAGGTAAATAGGGTGCGTAAGACAAGGGAGCAAATGGGAACTTCAGTGAAGGGCGTAAATGGGGAGGTGATAACAAGTAGCGGTGATGTGAGAAGGAGATGGAATGAGTATTTTGAAGGTTTGTTGAATGTGTCTGATGACAGAGTGGCAGATATAGGGTGTTTTGGTCGAGGTGGTGTGCAAAGTGAGAGAGTTAGGGAAAATGATTTGGTAAACAGAGAAGAGGTAGTAAAAGCTTTGCGGAAGATGAAAGCCGGCAAGGCAGCAGGTTTGGATGGTATTGCAGTGGAATTTATTAAGAAAGGGGGTGACTGTATTGTTGACTGGTTGGTAAGGTTATTTAATGTATGTATGACTCATGGTGAGGTGCCTGAGGATTGGCGGAATGCGTGCATAGTGCCATTGTACAAAGGCAAAGGGGATAAGAGTGAGTGCTCAAATTACAGAGGTATAAGTTTGTTGAGTATTCCTGGTAAATTATATGGGAGGGTATTGATTGAGAGGGTGAAGGCATGTACAGAGCATCAGATTGGGGAAGAGCAGTGCGGTTTCAGAAGTGGTAGAGGATGTGTGGATCAGGTGTTTGCTTTGAAGAATGTATGTGAGAAATACTTAGAAAAGCATATATATATATATATATATATATATACACACACATTCTAGGTTATCTAACCTTTTAAAGACAATATTAACCTCTAAGGAGATATTCATCCCAAAATAATAGACTTCAACTTTGAGTATGACTTCTTTCGTCCAACTCCATTGGTAAAATAATGCAACATATTACACCACTAACTTGCTGTGGGGCTATAAACCGCCATGGGTGTAATAAAACTAAAACATCTTAAGCTTTAAACTTCCAATTCTGTGATGAAACTTCACTAAACCAACCCTTCTAAAACACAGGAGAAGCAGAGCGAGGCAGATGATAAATTGAGTTACATATTTCTTACTTGCCACAGACGCCTCCTACCTGTTTTATCTGCGAGTATATCACCCCAGCAATGTATATATATATATATATATATATATATATATATATATATATATATATATATATATATATATATATATATATTCCTATGAGTCCATGGGGGAAAATGAAACAAGATAAGTTGCCAAGTGCACTTTCGTGTAATAATCACATCATGAGGGGAGACACAAAAGAGAAATATAACAACAGTTGATATACATCGAAGAGACGAAGCTACGACGCCATTCGCATGTTTACCAAATAGCTTCTCAGTGTTAGTTGGTAACCAGGTATGGTGGCTTGTGTGGTCGAACCCTGGCACGACGGTACGTTCCCTCACCACGACGGTACAGCCCTCTGAGCACAACGGTACGACCACGACGGTACACACGACCCTTAGGCATGGTACACCTGACTTTCCATATGACCCTCAAGGAACAGGTCAAAGGTCATGTAGCAAAAGGTAAACTTTTTATTTCCACTTAGCGAGCGTCAAACAGTAAACCAGGAACTGTATACCATACCAGCTGGTGGTGGAGTATACCATACCAGCTGGTGGTGGAGTATACCATACCAGCTGGTGGTGGAGTATACAGCTGGTGGTGGAGTATACCATACCAGCTGGTGGTGGAGTAAACCATACCAGCTGGTGGTGGAGTTTACCATACCAGCTGGTGGTGGTGTATACCATACCAGCTGGTGGTGGAGTATACAGCTGGTGGTGGAGTATACCATACCAGCTGGTGGTGGAGTATACCATACCAGCTGGTGGTGGAGTATACCATACCAGCTGGTGGTGGAGTATACCATACCAGCTGGTGGTGGAGTATACCATACCAGCAGGTGGTGGAGTATACCATACCAGCTGGTGGTGGAGTATACCCTGTCCTACCCTAATTTCTTCTCATCTTACCCTATCCTACCCTAATGTCTTCTCATCTTACCCTATCCTGCCCTAATCTCTTCTCATCTTATCCTATCCTACCCTAATCTCTTCTCATCTTACCCTATCCTACCCTAATCTCTTCTCATCTTACCCTATCCTACCCTAATATCTTCTCATCTTACCCTAAATTCAACTTAAACCAATTTCTTCTCAATTTAACTCGCCCTAACCTAACCTAACCCATCCTAAACCTAACCTAACCTAGCCTAACCTAACCTAACCTAACCCATCCTATAACCTAACCTAACCTAACCTAACCTAGCCAGTGATCCTAGCCTAGCCTCATGCTAGCCTAGCCAACCTCACTACTGACCAAGGTCGTCAAAATGGAAATGCCTTTAACCTAACTATTTCCATCCTACGAACATCTTATATTCTGGTCTTTCTTCAAAGACATAATAAAGGTCATTAACCATTCACTAAGGCGCAAGATTGACCAATAAATTGAAACAGAACTAATATAATTACGGTTAGGTTTCATGGCTTGACCCTAGTTCAAATTTTCTGCCGCCATGATTGCAATGTTGTGTTAATTCAAACGCCATTACCCCATTTTCCTCCTAAACTTTACCTTCTCAGGATCGAGATAAAACATGTGTGTATCCCACTCCAGGTAGGAGCAAAGTCTGCCATGTTGACACGGGAAGGGCTTCACACAGGACTTACCACCTCGGGCGTCTTGCTCTGTGACGAAACTAATGCAATATGACACAAAACTCCGACACCAAACTGGTCAACCACGTCAACTGCCGCCATGACCACAAGCCAACAGTGAACTGTGTTCGTTTCCGACTTCGACTTCTGCTCCATCAATTACATTTAATTCAACTCCTTCAATATCTATCTTATCTACAACAATAACATTAATAATGACAATAAAAATAGAAGGACTAAACATCACTATCTACTCATCTTGTTATTAATGACAACTAAATTCAGGTACATGGAATCGGACATGGCTTCTATAATTCGATTTCGAATGTAATTTCAATTTATGTAATCATTTATTTGTTCTATTTATTACCCTTAAAGAATGATATAGTAATATCAACTTACAATACAAGAGCATACCATTCACGACCTAATATTTCAAAGTTAATTAATTAAATACTTAATGTAGAAATTGGAAAAATACTTCAACATTTGAATCAATGAATAATTTTTCATGATTTCATATTCATATGATATAATGTTCTCGAAAAAAGAAAATGAATAAATAAATTGGAAATCCACTTCTTTAAAATTCTCGTGACCCACATTATAATATCTTGTAGATTTATCATTTATTAATTATTCACGTAACTTAATTATTTTTCATCAACATGTCTTCGCTACTTATGGCCACTTTTCCAACACATCTGGCACGTGGCCACTGGCCTGACATACAGATAAATGGCTCGAATGGGTCAAAAAGGCCGGGGTAAAATGGCCACACCTGCTTCTTCCATTTCACACGTTTGAGGTAAATTTTTTTTAGCATCATTTGTGGAAGCCATTTCATCCCCTGGTCACCCAATCCCTCAAATTCAAAGCTCAAAATCTCTCTAAAGTTTTGAAATAGAGAGGAAAATTGTGGGTGAAAAAGGTATGGGTTTAACATGGCTTTTGTGAGTACGACCCTTAGTTAACATGGCTTTTGTGAGTACGACCCTTAGTTAACATGGCTTTTGTGAGTACGACCCTTAGTTAACATGGCTGTTGTGAGTACGACCCTTAGTTAACATGGCTTTTGTGAGTACGACCCTTAGTTAACATGGCTTTTGTGAGTACGACCCTTAGTTAACATGGCTTTTGTGAGTACGACCCTTAGTTAACATGGCTGTTGTGAGTACGACCCTTAGTTAACATGGCTTTTGTGAGTACGACCCTTAGTTAACATGACTGTTGTGAGTACGACCCTTAGTTAACATGGCTTTTGTGAGTACGACCCTTAGTTAACATGACTGTTGTGAGTACGACCCTTAGTTAACATGGCTTTTGTAAGTACGACCCTTAGTTAACATGACTTGTGAGTACGACCCTTAGTCGTGCTTAACGATCGTACCGCTCAGTTCAAACGGTTAACGACAACGGTTTAACATACTCATAACAAGTGTGGACCGGGTTAACTACATCATAACAAGCTACCGGAGCAATTCAACTGGCTCACAGGTCGAGCCGATGTAAACAAAGTAGGGTCATCTAACTGTTTCTACCACAAACAAACAGATAAACAAAATCTAACGCCACCCGCCCTCTATTGGTTTATAGAAAATAAACCAGTAGTAAACACCGTAAATACAAGTAAAATAAACCAGTAGTAAACACCGTAAATACAAGTAAAATAAACCAGTAGTAAACACCGTAAATACAAGTAAAATAAACCAGTAGTAAACACCGTAAATACAAGTAAAATAAACCAGTAGTAAACACCGTCAATACAAGAGAATAAACCAGTAGTAAACACCGCAAATACAAGAAAATAAACCAGTAGTAAACACCGCAAATACAAGAAAATAAACCAGTAGTAAACACCGCAAATACAAGAAAATAAACCAGTAGTAAACACCGTAAATACAAGAAAATAAACCAGTAGTAAACACCGTAAATACAAATAAAAGAATCGGTGAAAAATGAATAAAGCAGTTCAGTCTCGGGTAAACGAGAGAGAGAGAGAGAGAGAGAGAGAGAGAGAGAGAGAGAGAGAGAGAGAGAGAGAGAGAGAGAGAGAGAAGCCCCATGGCTTTAAGAAATGGTGTGTTCCATGTAAACATGGCCGGGGGCCAGACTAGTGTACGGCTTCACCACAGTCCACACCTACACTCATGTCTTGTCTGCCTCTTACACCCATGAGAATACACCTCAACCTACATCAAGTCATTATACATTCCCATGAGAATACACCTCAACCTACATCAAGTCATTATACATTCCCATGAGAATACACCTCAACCTACATCAAGTCATTATACATTCCCATGATAATACACCTCAACCTACATCAAGTCATTATACATTGCCATGATAATACACCTCAACCTACATCAGTCATTATACATTGCCATGATAATACACTTCAACCTACATCAAGTCATTATACATTCCCATGATAATACACATCAACCTACATCAGTCATTATACATTTCCCATTTTAACATGAATAACTTACTTTCTCAAAGGATGAATAAGGTTTTCTTATCCTTATCTGAATTACTTTCATATAAATTCGTAAATTCTCTTATGACCGGAATGAAATGGCTTTACGTTGATATAGTGAGAAGGAGGTTAAAGTAAATTGGTAATTTAGGGTTATAATGGATCAGGTAGTTAGGTCAGGGTAGATTAGATTAGGTCAGGGTAGATTAGATTAGGTCAGGGTAGACTAGATTAGGTCAGGGTAGACTAGATTAGGTCAGGGCAGATTACATTAGGTCAGGGTAGACTACATTAGGTCAGGGTAGACTAGATTAGGTCAGGGTAGATTAGATTAGGTCAGGGTAGACTACATCAGGTCAGGGTAGACTAGATTAGGTCATGGTAGATTAGATTAGGTCAGGGTAGACTAGATTAGGTCAGGGTAGGGTCAAGCCAAGAGGTTAATTATTATGTACCATTGCCCATATCAACAGTTAATTCTCAGATAAATGCATGCAAAATGGCCACTTCTTATGTCAGTATTTCAAAAGTTTATTTTCCTGCCACATCAACATGTCTGTCAACACACTTTGACACCTCAGCTCACAAGAGAATTAATTCACATCACAAACCATAAAGTATTGCAAGCTTCACTATCACATTATACTTATAAATGACTTTAGGAATTTCTAGCTCCCATTATATCATTATATAAACATATAAATGACTTTAGGAATTTCTAACTCCCATTATATCATTATATAAACATATAAATGACTTTAGAAATTTCTAACTGCCATTATATTATTATATAAACATATAAATGACTTTAGGAATTTCTAACTGCCATTATATCATTATATAAACATATAAATGACTTTAGGAATTTCTAACTGCCATTATATCATTATATAAACATATAAATGACTTTAGGAATTTCTAACTGCCATTATATCATGATATAAACATATAAATGACTTTAGGGTTTTCTAACTGCCATTAAATTATTATATAAACATATAAATGACTTTAGGGTTTTCTAACTCCCATTATATCATTATAGAAACATGTAAATGACTTTAGGAATTTCTAACTCCCATTATATCATTATAGAAACATATAAATGAATTCAGGATTTTCTCCCATTATATCATTATATAAACATATAAATGACTTTAGGATGTTCTAACTGCCATTATATCATTATATAAACATATAAATGACTTTAGGATTTCCTAACTCCCATTATATCATTATATAAAGTTTTAAAAGGCATTCACGACCACTATGGCTGGAGGTTGGGTCCTCCTGGACCAGTGCCATCCCAGACACACACACACACACTAAGCCTCGTCCCTAACAACCCTGGAGACATGCAACAAGTTACTATGGCAGGCAAAACCGGCCCACTTGGCCATGGCTCCCACAACCTGTTACTACAACCTAAACAACACCATCCTAGTCTTATTCGTAACCTATTATTTAACCATAACATCCTAGTCTTATTCGTAACCTATTATTTAACCATACCATCTTAAGTCTTATTCGTAACCTATTATTTAACCATAACATCCTAGTCTTATTCGTAACCTATTATTTAACCATAACATCCTAGTCTTATTCGTAACCTATTATTTAACCATAACATCCTAGTCTTATTCGTACCCTATTATTTAACCATACCATCTTAAGTCTTATTCGTAACCTATTATTTAACCATACCATTTCAAGTCTTATTCGTAGCCTATTATTTAACCATAACATCCTAGTCTTATTCGTAACCTATTATTTAACAACACCATCTTAAGTCTTACTCGTAGCCTATTATTTAACCCTACCATTTCAAGTCTTATTCGTAGCCTACACTGATATTCGTAGCCTAGTTAAATTCAATGGCAAGTCTACGGATATGTCTTGTATGGTTTTAGTTACTCTTGTGAACAGATTTTCACCAAACTACTCCAACTAATTTGACAATTGAATACACATAATAATTGCCCGAAAATCTATCTATACAGTAAGGTTCTAGAAGACATAAAAAAAGACATCATTTTCCTTTATCAGTTGAGAGCAATTATCTTGCTACACACTGCAACATAATACATTTCTGATAACCATCATTATGACAGGTTTCATACCAGACACATTCCGTCACAGGGAATGTAATCCACGTCAATTTGTTTGCCTCATGCACGCCATTCTGGCTCAGGTCAATACTCTGGAGGCAAAAATGCGCATTGTGCAATCCCCTGCTCATACATATTGGCTTTTCCAAACGTCCATGAAAACTTTATGTTAAACTAGACCTTGGGAGGTCAATAACCTTATCTTACTATCTGTTATTTTGTTTTAATATTTATTATATCTAAACTCAATTTATTAAGTTTAAAATCTGATTTCTTGGAGATTAAATCTATGCCTGTAGATAAATTTCATCCCAGCTTAATTAAATGTTACAAGATCTCAACTTAACCTAACCTAACCTCACCTACCCTATCCTAACCCACCTAACCTAACCTCACCTCACCTACCCTAACCTAACCTAACCTAACCTCACCTCACCTACCCTAACCTAACCCACCTAACCTAACCTAACCCACCTAACCTAACCTAACCTCACCTACCCTAACCTAACCCACCTAACCTAACCTAACCTCACCTCACCTACCCTAACCTAACCCACCCAACTTAACCTCACCTCACCTACCCTAACCTAACCAACCTTACCTAACCTCACCTCACCTACCCTAACCTAACCCACCTAACCTAACCTAACCTAACTTAACCTCACCTACCCTAACCTCACCTGCATCATACCCAACCCACACACAATAGGTCTACCATGTTCTCCATGAGGTTATCCAACCCCTAAACCTTGAAGAAATAGACCCATCTTTATTATTTCTCTACAGTAGACATTTTTCTTAGTTTAACACACCATCAATGGCTGAGAATAGTGGCTAATTGTAGGACCCACCATTATTAACCCTGCTGATGCAAGTAGTTAAATACTGTATAATAAATAATGTATAATAAAACAAAGATAATCCATTTACCACAGGAATTTACCAAAGCCTAACCCAACTTAAACCTAAAAATTTAGAAACAAAATTGCTGTCTTCCTTGACGTAACATTATATATTTTTATTTATTTATTTATATAATATATATATATATATATATATATATATATATATATATATATATATATATATATATATATATATATATTTCGCCATTTTCCCCATTATTTATGCCACAGGTCAGACTACCCAAGAGGAACAGACATAATACATCACATTTTCTATGGCAGACAGAAGTAAAGGTTTGTCAGTATAAATAAATTAAGTTTTGCGACAAGGTTTAGTCCAGTGTGTCGCCTTAGCTATATGTAATAATATAATCAAGAACCCTTACGTAATTTATGTTAAGATAATTCATCTTAATATAAAAGGATAATATGTCCAAAGTCGCCTGGGTATTTTTTTTTCTACAATTTCCTTATAAAATATGGCTTCCTATTCTTGTTAATATTAGCATCTTCAGGATACATTAATACACAAATGTGAAGTCCCAAGGAATATTAATTATAATAATATACTAAAATCTACATCAATCTATAATGGTAAACACAATCTCTTCATATCTATATCTATGTATGTATGTATCTATCTATCTATCTATCTATATATATATATATATATATATATATATATATATATATATATATATATATATATTTCTTTCTTTCATGCTATTCGCCATTTCCCGCATTAGCGAGGTAGCGTTAAGAACAGAGGACTGGGCCTTAGGGGGAATATCCTCACCTGGCTCCCTTCTCTGTTCCTTCTTTTGGAAAATTAAAAAAAAAAAAAAACGAGGGGAGGATTTCCAGCCACCTGCTCCATCCCCTTTTAGTCGCCTTCTACGACACGCAGGGAATACGTGGGAAGTATTCTTACTCCCCTATCCCCAGGGATATATATATATATATATATATATATATATATATATATATATATATATATATATATACCGTGACTGCAAATATATTCGCTTGAAATTAAGCCATATATATATATTTTTCCCGCCAATGGCGCCGTGAATACTCCATTAAATTTGAAATCAAAGGTAATCAAAGGTAATCAAAGGTAATCAAGGTAATTTGGCTGGACATGACAGTAACGATGTCAGGAAATCTGAGAATTCTACACGTATTAAACATGTGGCAATCACGATATTATGTCTTCTGACATATACATACACGATCTAGAATGCTCATATTACATGTATGAATCATATATATATATATATATATATATATATATATATATATATATATATATATATATATATATATATATATATATATATATATATATAAACACGTACTGTATAATATCTAGGCATTATAGACATCTAGATGAATTGTAATAATTATAACAATAATAATCATATTAATTTCATGAATATCAAACTGGTACTACAGGTTGGGGATTGCTAACAACCCAATTAGGTACAACGGTACGATCCTTGATCACGACGGTACAACCTGTGAATGACTCGACCTCGACTACAGCTGTAGTCGTACCGTCGTGGTACTACAGCTGTAGCCGTACCGTCGTGGTACTACAGCTGTAGTCGTACCGTCGTGGTACTACAGCTGTAGTCGTACCGTCGTGGTACTACAGCTGTAGCCGTACCCTCGTGGTACTACAGCTGTAGCCGTACCCTCGTGGTACTACAGCTGTAGTACTGTCGTGGTACTACAGCTGTAGTCGTACCATCGTGGTACTACAGCTGTAGCCGTAGTTGTGGTACTACAGCTGTAGTCGTACCGTCATGCATCAAGGGCGTAACCACCATAACGTAATGCCTGGCCTTACCTCACTGGCCTGGGGTGTGTACGTCTGGCCATTACCCTCCACCTCCACGACTGCCACTAGTTAATAGCGCCACTACCTCCAATCACCGCCACTAGCAACACTACCTGGTGCCACTAACTACCGCCACGGCGTCCAGTAGTTCACACCAACACTCGGGCAATGAGGAATTTACGACACACACACACACACACACGCCTGGTCGTGTGCCACCATGACCACGGACGTGGACACACTGCCGCGTGTTGTCACCGGAGGAAAGCCACTCCAGACGGCGTGCCACCAGCAGGAGCAGCCAGGGCGTCATTAAAGGGCGAGGGGGAGAGAGAGAGAGAGAGGGAGAGAGATATAGTGAGCAGCGAGGGAGGAGCGGCGCCAGAGTACGTCCTCCCGCCACGGCCGCCAGAGGGACACTGGCTGGCGGGAGCCAAGTTGGCCGCCAACACCCAACCCCAAACCAAACGCCTTTAACTACGCCATTATATCGTCCCTTTATTTACAAACAACATTCAACTAGGTCTACCTAAAAAACTAATGGATTCCCTAGGCCATATTGGGTTATCCAAATCGACTGGTTTCCCGCCTAAAATTGATCGTTACCGAAAACATGCGTTCAATATCCAACTTATATGATTTCCCCAGTCAAATCCTGCACACTTCCTGGCTCTCATGCAATCATAATCAGCTAGCAATCTAATGACTGAGGAACTAGCAATCGATTCTCATCACCCAATCCACCTACTCTATAAGCCAGGTCTCATTACGTATGCCTTAACCCAAACATGTCATTAGACCTCTAATAAGTCAGTCCAATCACCACTGCAATTATAGACATTCTAACAATTGCTATAAATTCAGTCCAATCACCACTGCAATTATAGACATTCTAACAATTACTGACAAATGTGGAATTTCTTAGTTAAAATTACCGTAAAGACGACGTCTGGTCTAATTGTCTCATTAAGTTCCCTGGTTTAATTATACCTTTCCCCAGCTTATCTTTCATCTTCATACACCAGACCATATGAGGACTGTTAATTACCATCTTCCCTCATTATACTAACTAGGGCCAGAGGGAAGGGTGTTTGATGGAACATCCTTAAAATACTTTTTTCCCTTATTCCTATTATTTCATCTTCAAAAATACTGATTATTCAATATTTCTGATATCATTTTCAAAGTACCTTCATAATACGTCAATAAATATCATTACAATACGAAAATTCCCCACCAAGGACGACATATATATATATTCTTTCTTTCAAACTATTGGCCATTTCCCGCGTTAGCGAGGTAGCGTTAAGAACAGAGGACTGGGCCTTTGAGGGAATATCCTCACTTGGCCCTCTTCTCTGTTCATTCTTTTGAAAAATTACAAAAAAAAAAAAACGAGAGGGGGGGGGGGAAGGATACTGTAGTTTCGGTGCAATGCAAACGACAGCTAGAGAATGGATGTGGATGTATGTGACCTTTCTCTGAATGTTCCTAGTTCTAACGAGGGAAACTTCTTATATACATACATGATCATCATCCCACCAACCCTTCTTCAGGAACTACTGCTGGTCGAAGAATGCATTACTGTCTTAACTGTATTTGAAATATGTAGATAGAAATGATTCTGCAATAAAACTGAATGCTACTTGATAAAGAAACTTCTAGAGGAACTCGCAAATAAACTGCACTCATTTGTTAACTTCTACTCCCTAGATGTCATGTATAATTCAGCAAAACCAAAGCACCCTTATACAAAGACTCCTCTCCCACCCCTGTGACTTATTTCAGCTCCCACAGTTCCATTTTCTCTCATGTCCACTCACAAGAGGCACTGTAATTTCATCAAAAAGTTATCTTTGCTCCTACAGAAATAGTAAAATGTCTTTCCACACACTACCAAGTACACACATTCAAACTCACACCAACCTACCTCTTCCACTCCCTGAACCACACAACTTTTATTCCCATTAACTCTCTTCAACTTCTACTATCAAATATTCTCCCAAAGCTTCTGGAATTTCTCACAAGAACCGTGTCATCTCTACCTGCCCCTCTAGTAATATCAAGTGCATGAATTTCTCTTTCACATGCCTATCAATTGGTACCTAACCCAAGTACAGTTATGAATGCAACTGATTTTAAACCAGAAATTTCCAATTAGATCTATTTCTAACTTAAACTTCTACAAGGTGTTTGCCAAATTCATTTACAATTCATGCCGTGCTTCCCAGTTACACACTAAATTGTCATATCACCTATCCATGCATCCAAATCTCCCACAAATGGCACTCGGTTCCTCTCGTCAAAACTGCAGATAAACTCACTCATCTCCCATCCTCACTACCAGGTGCATCAAAATTACCAATCACTCATGTCTTATGGTCCACTTTCACATACCCAAAAATGGTCTGGTACTCACTTCCCTATAAATTTTAACATATTCTCCTCACAACTCTTTCTTTGGAAGGCTGTACAGAAGTTACTGCTACTGCTACAACTACTACTAATAATAATAAATCGTCTACCAAGAAAAAATTATTTCATCACCTACAAATCATCTGGTTCCCTTATAACCCAATCTTCATATTTAAGTCCAATCATCATCACCAATCCAATCATTTCTTAAATTATCCATCTGAGCAGCCGATGAGCCAAACACCTAACTACCATACACAAAATTAATTATCCCACCGAGTAGTCAATCATCCAAATACCCAGCTACTTACCTCCTTAATGTCATGTATGCACTTTTGTCAAACCCCCCAACGTCTATCCAATCAATCACCTACTCACCAAACTGCAAACCACATAAGTGGCTTCTACGTGTTGACTAATTACTCTTCCTACTACCAATGAATTACCAATTATCTACAATACCAACATGTTACCTGACATGGAAGTGCTCTTAAAAGTGATTTAAGCCAGCATACATATACAGCAGATTACAATACTTCTTTCCAGTAACAGGACTACAAACTTGTTCCATGATTCACTCTTCTGAGATACAAAATTCATAACTTGTAATGTGATTCTCATTCTCCTTTCATGTCCAACTTCCATGTAATAGGTCCTCTGACTTCTGCCATGATTCTCACCTTCCTTAAAAGAGAAATTCCAATACCCATTATTTTCAATGTATGTTTAACAACACTTCTCAATTATACCATGATTATCAACTTCCCTACAAGAGAAATTTAAGCTTTTACTGTGGCTCTCATCTGATAAAACTTTCAAAATATACATCTATCTTCCTTATAAAGGCACTTCTTACTTGCATCATAATAATTTTCCCTGTAGCAACACTCCATCATATCACTAGAGGGATAGCAAAACACATCCAAAACTCGGTATTAATTTAATTTTTTTTTACACAAGATGAAATAAGGAGCATTATTTACACCTTTAACTCTGTACAATCAAGCCATTCACAAATTTATACAGAAAGCCAAATATTGTATTAGGTCATTTCTTCAACCTATATACAAAGCCAGAAAACTGCTATCATTCACAAATTTGAAGCACCTTATAATTACACTGGACAGCTCCATAAAGTTCTTGACACTTCATCACATTTTGAGTTACTGTGGACGAAGCGTTACTCCTTATTGAGCCTCTTTATCACAAAATTTACATTGGCAGGTAATCTACCTGTCATAAAATATATATATTTTTAAATGTAACACAGAGTAACTGTTAATGGATCAGGATATAAAGAAAAAAATTTCCTCTCCCCTCCCTTTTATGATTGCATAGGAAAACTATTGCCTGAACAAACATGTCCCATATTTGGTATGTACAGTGGATGCAAACAAGATAACAGAAATCAAACATGAGAAACAGAGAATGAGAATGATTACCTAAAACACAGTTTATATAGCCATCTCAAATAATCACCGGATTTCAAATATTATGAAGTAAAATTTTCATTATCTGTGAGTTTACATTTCAACAACTGGGACTAAAGGAAGAGAAGCATAAGTTATTATGGCATGCTAACATACACTTGTATTGTATAATCTTAAAAATCATGCAACATCAAGATTTTGCATGAAGCTCATTAGCGCTCACTCCCATAGCTCGGAAGAGGTAGCAGGGTTACTGGCTACGGTGTGCTCAAAGTTGATCACTTGTTAAGTCACGATCCTAAACTAGCGAACATTTTGCATGGGAAGGGACCTCCCAACTTAGAGGGAGTCAAAGAAGTGAAAAATTTAGTAGGAGTTGTTTGGTTTATTTGTTTAAATTTCTAAAGTCCATCTAAGTAAAAAAAATATGTTGCATTTATAATCCAACTACATATTAAAAAAATACATTGCATCAAAACTGGAAGTCCTGTGCAATACCTTCTACAGAAATTTGATTAGAGCATATCTTACATTCATGGGTCAAAAATGCAACATTTGTAACTTGAAACCCTGTTAAAAAATTCCTCATGTCAGCTATCACTTAAACTGGCCCTAGCATATAATACATGAAATGAAACTAAAAATTGCAAAAAAGATTTAGATCTGCTTAAGAAGGTGAGGCAATCAAAACAGTATGATGATAGTGAATAGTAACATAAAAGAAATAGGACGAAACAAAAATATAAAAGGTATGGGGATACACCATTGATTCTAGAACATATAAGTAAACAAATGTAAGACAAGCTACTATGCATAACTGTGACTTGAGTTTTGGAGGTGACAACATAAGTTCCCTAGTAATGTGGGGAAAGAGGCCACAAGAAGAGAATTCTTCCTGCTCATAACCTATAACTCCCATGCCAGAGATTCTGGGGACAACTGGAGCCAGCCAATCTATGACCTAACAAAAGATTTGAGTTTCAATTTCACTGCATTTATTTCCACACTTCCAAGTTCTTCATACACTCACAAAAATAACAGCATGAGCAATTCCACTATCATGACTATTTGGTGTTAATTCAATTCACTTGTACACATATAATCCAGGGATTACAGATGACATTCTTCCTAACAAACCAGTTACCAAAAACTACATACTTTATTTTGGTCAGAGCAATATACCTACTATCACTTCATCAGAGACTTCTTGCAATTGTAATAAACCAAGCAAATGTAATCACATTGCTCCTGACTGAGGTATAAAATACAATAAATTTCAAGTCATCTTGTGGTACTGCTGAAACACTGGTTACATATACGCCATAGCATTCATACCATTTGCATCTCAAGAAATAAGTGACCCAACTCTTTCCACTAATTACAGAGGAAATTCATGTATGGCACATCAAAAGTAAGAAAAAGACAGCTATACCAAAGTTTATTTCCATGTACGTCACAGATGTATGCTGTAGATTCTTACTACAGGTCCTGAATAAATAAGTACACAGTGTTGAGTGGATTCATGGGTAAACTGAACACCACAAGTTAGGTGGTTCCTGTGTGTTTCATAACAATGTTTCAAGTATGAATGTGTCTGCCTTCCTTTAGGCGATGACAAGTGTCTACTGTACCTAATAAACTTTTAATGATGGAGGATAATGTGTGTTCTTGAAGTTTAATAAATCAAGATATTAGAAACACTCAAATCCCAACAATGAAAACCAACTGCTAGTTTAAATATAATACAGCATTTTAAACTCTTTAAACTTACATGTTATAGTTCTGAAACCCTGGTTTTAAATTCACAGAAACTCTTTCACACTTAACTTTCAGAAATTTAACGCCGACAGCCACAGCTGTCCTCACTCTATGATGTAGTCCTCTACTACACCTATTTACAAAATTCAGTAGAAAATTGTGGAAAAGAAGACTGGAAGACAAAACTAGTTTCACTCATATAAGAATGTGACAGTGTGTATCCCTGTGCACTGGACTACTACACAATGGATCACTAAATTTTGTCACTGAAACTGCTCCCTGATAACAAAGAATCTACGTAACTTTGCAGTAAATGATATGTATCTATACAAGTTCAACAATGTGTACTCAACATTTGCACAAAAAACTGAAAACCTGACAAAACAAAAATATTTAAGGAACTTTCCTGGTTCTACAATAAAGACATTACACCTAACATAGCTGATCAAGGTAACAAGTGTGTATAATATTATCAATCAACAGTATAATACATCACAGTGTAATTTGTGTCAGACAAGGTGTTTACATAACTATACTCATTTGCATCCTCAACCCACCATATGAAACATCATTTTTCAAAACCTGATCTGACCAACACACAAGCTCAAACAATCTTGCTGATCCAATATTCTCAGCAGGATGAGCCCTTGGTGCTTCTCCTTCCTCCTGAACTCTCTCTCACTAACTGGTTTCCCATCCATTAAACTCGAAACTTATGACTTGGTGACTCAAAGCTTCATCCAAAGGATAATTTGTTTTCTTAATTATGATAGTAATTATTGCTTGGTGTGTGACATCACCTACCATTAAATAAACAAATGTGGAACACAAAACCTTTATCACCATCTTGGATTTTCAAGAAGACCTAAAATTTTCTACTAACTATATCATGTATGCCACTTTCAACCTGTAAGTAAGGCATTAAACAATGACCTTCCTCCACATATTTTGGTAACACTAATGTTTATTGAGAGAGAGCTGGGTCTGGATCTGGTGACACTTGTTAAGTTTAGTTATCCAGACTTCCTGATACAACGGACATGGATAAATGGTTCAACACTGGGTAAGGTTGTAGCACTATGACCATTACATTACTTTTCAAATCATTATAACAACTGGCTAAATTATTTTTCTTTCCAAATTCTGCATGGCAGCAATTTGCCTGTTTATGATTTACTATAGCTAGTATCCTCTGGAAACACTGTGCACCAGTTGCCCTCTGCCAGTGTCCTGTTAAGGGAGATGCACCTAGGAATAAGCAGCAGCAATGGAGTTCACCAGTTATGGTGACTCATTTTCCATGGCCACCCCTACGACAGTTTCTGGAGGGAACAGGCATCAGAGATACAGATAGATAAACTATCAAAAACAATTTTTATGTTCAGTGATAAAAAGTGATGATCAACAATAATAATAATAATAATCACATCAATAAAGAACAAAATTACATTGTAATAATCATGTACACAGCCTATCAAGACTGGAATGAACTGAAAGTTCCACTCTTAAGAGTCAAAATTTACTTCACATATATATAAGAATGAGCACACACGCACACAAACACACATGCATATGCCTACAAGCATGGATGCATACAAAAACATTCTCATTTGTAACAGATACCTCCAAGAAATCTTATTGAGAAAACAAAGTGGATGACAACACAAGGACACTGCCACAGGCAAAGCAAATGGATCTTACACTTGCAATTATTACCAAGTAGGACACAAGAGGAGCAGAACCTTAGCCATATTCTTGTTCCAAAATTTACCAAAAATGGGTGAAATGACATAAGAAAAGATGCTTTGAATTCTTGGAGACACTGGATCATTAGCTTACAATTTGGAGTTATGTATATAATTCTGAAAATCAACTATGAACATCTAGGCAAAGGAAAGTTGGCAATGTTCATTTTACAAGACATCTATACTACACTGTCAATAAAGGTGTTTTTTTAGGTGCCTTAACTAAAAATAACATTACCAGTCACATAACATTTGCCTTCAATGTATAAGAAGAAAAGTTAATTCTATCTTACGTCAAGAATCCACAATGAATTCTATATGTCAGAATGTGTTCTAATCTTGTAAAAACTCTTGCATTCTTTACAAATAAATACTCAATGAAGCACTAAAAGTTACCAATTACAGTGTTTATTGGCTTAACATGATGAGGTTCTGCTCTCAAAAAAGTGACTTGCTAGGACATAAAACCCAAGAATATCCTACAAGTAAACAATGGGCCACTGTAGATGGCATATTTTTCCTGATTTCTTCACACACTTCACAAACAAGAAAGCAACTGAGTTATGACAGATTACCGGTAACTGGCTTCAGAGATAACTATGTCACATGACATGAAAGTAACACTGATCACCTCCCAAAAATGTTGTACTCCAAAAATATTTGAAATACTATTTTTCAAAGCTCTGCTATTCTCATACTTAAAAAAAGAAACCTGTTACAACTCATGTACAATTTAAAGCATTCTTCTCTGGAAAGGTTTGGAATTCAAGACATAGGGTACAACATTAGAATTACAATTCCTGACATAGGGTACAACATTAACATTACAAAGAATTTCTTAAGTTTCTCTAGATCAAGATGGAATAATATCTTCCAAACACAGGTGCCATGCAGAGTATGAAACAGTATCGCCCTGTCTATTACAAAAGTATTTTTCGAGTACATGTATTCTGCTTAAAAGATCACATTTCTCTTCAGGAAGAAATCATCTATCTATCTGGTACCCGTTCCATCTGTGGAGTCTCTCACGAGGCTGGCTTTGGCAAAAGAGTCACCAAGACTGGTGAACTCCAATGCTGCTTCTTAGCCTTTAGTGCCTCATCCTCAGCATGCAACTCTTGCACAGTGTGTTCAGGGGCAGAAATGAAGAATAGACAATACTCTAGAAAAAGCAACTGTAATTTTGTAAATTTTGGAGACAAGTTACATTGTTATTATCAGGCAACAGATACAAATGTACCACCTGCTCTTTACAACCAGTGCAGTTTTGCAATTCTTTGCTCACTGAAACATTTCAGAATGAAAAGGTTGATTGTGTCAGCTATATTTTCTTGATTTTGGAGATATTACTAACGAGTTAAGGTTGCATATATAATGCTTTATTTGTATTAAGTGTCTTTCTAAGAATGTATGCGTATACATCTCTCATGCAATTAAAACTCCTTGTCATCAAACCTTTAAACACTAAAGTTCTGTTCATTTTCCTAGTCTTTTTTTTTTTTTTGCTACATTCACACACTAGAACACTTGGGATTCTCCCACACACTCTTAAATTCACTGGCATCCTTCAAATAATTCTATTTTTCATTTTTCTCAACCCTTTGTTTTTCCTTACTTTTTCCTCTCAGTCTTTTCATACTTCCCTACCTCAGTTTATGACTATTTGCTTGGAAAATCCTAATGACATTCACATACATGTTTCTTTGTGCAAACATATGGCAACTGCTTCATTTACACAGTGAACAAGCCAACAGCACTCTCCTTTTACTTTACAGTGGTCTTTTACAACTAAATCTGGGAAGACCACAATCAAAAAGTCTGAAAAAATTCTAAACATGCCATCAGACTTTAGTTGCAGGAATAATCAAGACAAAAAATGATAAATATGATTTGTAACAATTATTTTTTCATATGCAAATACTTTACCCGCTTCAGCAAGGTAGTATCACGAACAGAATATCAATGGCCTCATTTGCACAATTCCATTCTCCAGGTGTCATGAATAATGTACCAAGTTCTGTCTCATCTACACAATAATATTAGTAATAATAATAACAACAAAGCTTCTATTGATATCAGTTCGATGATGATAGTTTCTAAAATCAATAACAATTAAAATGCCTGAAAAATGATCAATCTTGTTGCAATCAGATAAAGTTTCAAGTCTCAGTTAAACATGGTCATGTACCTGTACTTGTTTGCTATCACTATGCATTATCCTTCATGAAAACAAAGATTTCTCAGCTTTTCGGAAGATATGTAAATATTATGAACAAGAATACTTCAGCATCACACAAGAGAACAAAGAGGTACAAATTTCTGTATAACAGTTTCATGTCTCAGAACAACATGGTTATGTATCTGTACTTGTCTGCATATTCAACATGCCCTTTTCAGCATCAAAACAAAGACTTCTTAACTTTACAAGATTTGCACACACGACGTGCAAGAACACTCCAGCCTCATGGAAGAGAACAAAGAGGAATTAATTTCTGTACACAATGGTCCACAATATTCCTCAACAGAAGCAGGAAGAAGGATTGTCTGCGACAGTTACAAGGGGTAATAATGAGAGGATGAGGCTTACACAGGAACAATACAGGACAGAATATCACCTGCTTTGTGCTACATCAATGGAGGGAGGACTAGCTATGGCTGCAGTCAGCTGTTATTCACTCCTATATACATAACTCATTCAAGACAACAATAACAAAGTAACGAGAGAATATTTTGGACATTGGTATAAACAAGTTTATTAACCAACTTTGATGACTGATAATTGATTGGTGCACTTTATGGGGGACAGCATGGATTATAATATGAATTACATCCTAGCAACATAATTCTGACATGATCACATATTTCAAGACACTTCCAAAGTGTGTCAAAACACTCCACACAGACATATTTGAGTTGGATGTGAAAGAAAACCAAAGATAATGAAAAAGATGACTCATAACTTTAGGATTTTTTTTCCTTTTATTACTTGGGTCACTAAACAAATGACTGTTAATATGAAAACTGGTTACAAGGATGCATCATAGCAGAACAAAATATTATGTATATAAATTAGCACACCTAAAATTCTACTTATAAAACATCCCTAAAGCTGTTTCAAAGGAAAAATGTTTTCTAAAAAATAATGTTTTAGAAAAAGAAGAACTCTGGAGATAGGAATTATTCTGGGAAATTTATACCCATATGAATTAAATCTTGTTTTCATTTATGAATGTGTGTGTGTGTGTGTGTGTGTGTGTGTGTGTGTGTGTGTGTGTGTATGTGTTACTGGGCTCCTCATACAAGTGGCTATGCTGCAAATATGAAAAGTCACTTCTAGTGAGACTGTATCACTATAAATGGATGGAAAGGAGTACGGTCTCATCGCGGATATTCTTACTCAAAGGAAATCCCTTTCCTGGGGCTCCTGCAGCTTTTAGGCTGCTCACCATTCAGGACAGAGAAATGATGGATTCCACACGAGCTAATAAGTCCTCAAGTAAACTGCATTCCTTTCTGCCTATTGACGATAACACAGGCTTTACAAAGGAGACCTCTTGCTCAGGGTATAACTACTTAGAGGAAGAGTCCTTTTTTCTTTAACTTGCTTGCCATTTCCAGTGATAGTTTGATAGTTCTAGGAACATATAACCCCAAGACCCCTAATCTTAGGCACTCACAGCTTCAAGACTATGCCACTATCACAAAGCTGGAGTAAGAAGTTCCTCAACAAGACTGTGCCATATTCCCTTTCATCTAATGATAATAATACAACCATGCCTAAGGTGCCTTTTCAATCACAGAATAGCCATGAACAGGAAATGTCCAGTAACACCTACCTATATACTTACATATGTATACAAATATACATACATACATATATATATATGTTGTCAGAAGCAGTGAAAAGTTTTTATCGAGGATGTAAGGCATGTGTACGTGTAGGAAGAGAGGAAAGTGATTGGTTCTCAGTGAATGTAGGTTTGCGGCAGGGGTGTGTGATGTCTCCATGGTTGTTTAATTTGTTTATGGATGGGGTTGTTAGGGAGGTAAATGCAAGAGTCCTGGAAAGAGGGGCAAGTATGAAGTCTGTTGGGGATGAGAGAGCTTGGGAAGTGAGTCAGTTGTTGTTCGCTGATGATACAGCGCTGGTGGCTGATTCATGTGAGAAACTGCAGAAGCTGGTGACTGAGTTTGGTAAAGTGTGTGAAAGAAGAAAGTTAAGAGTAAATGTGAATAAGAGCAAGGTTATTAGGTACAGTAGGGTTGAGGGTCAAGTCAATTGGGAGGTGAGTTTGAATGGAGAAAAACTGGAGGAAGTGAAGTGTTTTAGATATCTGGGAGTGGATCTGGCAGCGGATGGAACCATGGAAGCGGAAGTCGGAAGTGGATCATAGGGTGGGGGAGGGGGCGAAAATTCTGGGAGCCTTGAAGAATGTGTGAAAGTCGAGAACATTATCTCGGAAAGCAAAAATGGGTATGTTTGAAGGAATAGTGGTTCCAACAATGTTGTATGGTTTCGAGGCGTGGGCTATGGATAGAGTTGTGCGCAGGAGGATGGATGTGCTGGAAATGAGATGTTTGAGGACAATGTGTGGTGTGAGGTGGTTTGATCGAGTAAGTAACGTAAGGGTAAGAGAGATGTGTGGAAATAAAAAGAGCATGGTTGAGAGAGCAGAAGAGGGTGTTTTGAAATGGTTTGGGCACATGGAGAGAATGAGTGAGGAAAGATTGACCAAGAGGATATATGTGTCGGAGGTGGAGGGAACGAGGAGAAGAGGGAGACCAAATTGGAGGTGGAAAGATGGAGTGAAAAAGATTTTGTGTGATCGGGGCCTGAACATGCAGGAGGGTGAAAGGAGGGCAAGGAATAGAGTGAATTGGAGCGATGTGGTATACCAGGGTTGACGTGCTGTCAGTGGATTGAATCAAGGCATGTGAAGCGTCTGGGGTAAACCATGGAAAGCTGTGTAGGTATGTATATTTGCGTGTGTGGACGTATGTATATACACGTGTATGGGGGTGGGTTGGGCCATTTCTTTCATCTGTTTCCTTGCGCTACCTCGCAAACGTGGGAGACAGCGACAAAGAAAAAAAAAAAAAAAAAAAAAAAATATGCACACACAAACACACACACACACACATTATGAAATGATGCTGAAGAGGTGTCTAAACTGTGGCATACCACAAAATAGCCATAGAAATGATAATTACCAAAGAAATCATTGGCCAGATGACGCTATCACATATAAACCAGGGCATTCATTGTTATAAGTCGCCCGTCACTGATGGATGAGCAGAACTACCCGGGCAACACAGCTTTGGCCTTGCTTAATGATCAGTAAAGCTTCAGCCTGGGTGGATCAAACAAGTTTTACCATAAGACATTTGCAATTCTTTTGTCTTTCTTGGTAAAAGTCTTTGTTGACAATGCCTCCAATAGGGAGTGAGTCGAGAGTGCAGCTGCATCACCTGAGGTATGATAACTTCAGTGGCTGTTAGGGCTAGAGGCACCAAGGCATTCATTTGCTAAATGGCCTACTAGAGATAAATATTCAATAATAAAACCATCACAGTGAATGAGGTGGTTAAGTAGTATTTGTGGGATGTTCAGCAAGCCTTCAACTTGTAATAGTACCACTATTCTATGTAGGGAGTTGCCAAGTTGCAAACAGCCATGCCCTTTCACATTCTCCCTTGCCAACAATGTCAAAGGCCAAGGTTAATAGTCACTACAAATCATGATAAATTCTACTTCATATACCTCCTTGCTATTACACAATAACTAGAGTTTCTGTTCTTAAAAACTGGCGGCATTCTCACACTCTATATCACACAGAAAAGAATTGCTGTAATGGACCCGTCACATCAACTCCCTGACCAAATACTGTGGCTTACAAGTTGAAGATTGGCAGCAGGAAATGTTCCAGATGGGTAGACCATGCCCTTGGCCGTGACTTCACACTGGGTCTAGTGATAAGTCTTTAAGCAGAGTGGATCTTGCATTTTTTAATTTGTCGAACCTTTTTATAAGGTGATTATTTGTGGTTTCCAGTTCTTCTAATCTACTTTGGGCATCTCTTAGCTGTAAGGAAAAACACATACTTAGCTTATATTCTGCTTAAATATGCCACAAGCATACACACACTTTATTCTACATGAAAGGTTCAGCAGCATGTAAAACTACCACATATACAGAAAATAATACTTAAGGCTAACAGTGATATATTAGAAGTAGACATATCACAGCCTGATATATAATCAATATCTAAAAAACTTATGAAAATGACTAAAAAAATTTATATTCTATAATATGGAGAAAGGCTCCTGGTAAAAGAAAAAATGATCACTCGATACTTAAGCCTCTGTGATGCCTTATACTGATTATGTATAATATTTCATGTGGAATTGTAACCAAAAAGACCAATAAACTAGTCTACAGATCACTAATATAATATATATATCTAAAACCACAATGCTTCCTTCATAATAGTACACAACCAACTTATTGTCAATAACGCCTGCAAATTGAATGGAAAGAAGTTAAGGGATAAAACTGGCACTACCACGTGACATTTACATATCACCATTGGTAAAATCTTTTCCATAACTATCTATTATCATTCTCTACTTCGAATCTAATAGGGTAGATCTGGTAGATCCAGAATTCACAATATCAATCTCACACATCCTAAACCCATACCCAATGTGTTATGAAGAAACACATAAAAGTGTTTCTTACTTAACTCTAACTTTATACACTAAGCTGATTCAACAAGTGATGCCAGTTTCTCAACTCATACCATCTTCCTACACACTTTATGACTGAAAAACTGCACTTGAGCTGAACTAAATCAACAAGTTGTTTATCAACTTGAGAAGCATTTCATCAATAGGATGTGAAACAAAAGTTGAGGGAATTATTGTAAAATTATTGTAAATTCATCAAGAATGTCTAATAATGACAGTGGCACTGAAGCACTGGAGTTCTTTAGTTACGGAGACTCTGTTGCTGTGGCCACCCCTTTGAGTTCCAAACAGAAAGGGTGTCAGATATAGACAGAAAGATAGCTACTAAAGCAGCACATTGTATGTCCAGATCTTTCCTCCATAGATGTTTTCACCCACCCCCTCAACCTCCATCTTGGACCAGCCACATACTGTCTCAGCCTACCCCATCAACCACCAACTACGACTAGCAATATACTAAGCTGATGTTAATTTGTTTTAGCACTTTTAATCACTTATCTATATCTCTGATGTCCATTCCCAACAGGAACTCCCTCAAGGATGTGGCCATGACAAAAGAATCTCCATAACTGGTGAACTCCAGTACTGCTTCTTGGGCTTTAGTGCCTCACCCTTAACAGGCCACTGGTAAACGGCAACTCTAGCTCAGTGTTTCCGGAGGCTTGTACCTAATGTTCCGACTGACTACCTTGTACCTAATGTTCCAATCTACTACTTCTACCAAGTGCTTCTGCCTAAAGTTCCTCCCAACTTTTTCCATCAATTGCTCCAACCATTTTGCTAACAGACAGGGATAGCACATAACACTCATCACAGAAAATTCTAATAGCAAAAAATGAGTTGTGTGAGTTAAGTGTCGGCTAGTGTTATGTGTAACAAGAAAAAATTGTATGTCTACGGTCAGAATACCAGCAGTCCACATGTGGGTGAGGCAGAAAGAAAAGAAAACTACCCGAGTCAGGAGTGCAACATGACAACCCCTGCAGTGCTCGCTCACTGCGCAGCTATCACTAACACCCCCGATACCCAGGCAGGTATTACCAGCACCAGTACCTCCTTGGGCAGTAGCTGCCTACCAACTACTACCTACCAATAAATTCATCATCCTCACAAACGTATATACGAGAAGTGTTTACATTCATACTTATCATACTTAACCATCCTCTCCCACATTAGTGAGGGAGAGCAAGGAAACAGACATGGAATGGCCCAACCCACCCACATACGAATACATAAATCCCCATACACGCATATATACATACATATACATTTCAATGTATACATGCATATACATACACAGACATACATACATACACATATACATATTAATACTTGCTGCCTTCTTCCATTCCCGTCGTCACCCTGCCACACATGAAACTGCATTCTCCCCACCCTCCAGCGAGGTAGCGTCAGGAAAAGAAAAAAAAAGACGACACTCATTCACACTCAGTCTCTAGCTATCACATGCAATGCACCAAAACCACAGCTCCCTCTCCACCTCCAGGCCCCACAGACCTTTCTTATAAAAAAGAAGTATAAAAAGATACAGACCATAATAAATTTCTTATCAACACAATTCAATCGAAATGATGATGATCTAGACACAAGAAAGAGTATTCTATTAACCTACACTTATCACTTTAAGAGAATTCAATGCTCATTATATCCATAATACTATACTGTACTATTACTGTTCCTCCTACTTACAGTAAGAATGACTTTTTCTCTAAAGATGAAGCACCTGTTTCCACCTTCTACATTGTAAAACTGTTCTGGTGTCTTTTACAGATTGGTAGCATACACGAGTCATGCAGACCTCTGAAAATATCCTGTGGTAGTCAACCATCAACATCTATTATCCTCTCTTCCCTTAATGCAGACCTTTTCATTCTTCAGATAGTACTTAACCACCCCTTTAATTTTATTAACCTTCCAACTTAAGTTTTCTGAAATTCTCATCCAACTTTACTTTACCTTTCCTTGCAGCCCTTCATACATTCTACCTTTCAACACAACCCTTCATGCACTCTACCTTACCTCACAACCCTTCGTGCACTCTAGCTTACCTCACAACCTTCATGCACTCTACCTTACCTCACAACCCTTTGTGCACTCTACCTTACCTCACAACCTTCATGCACTCTACTTTACCTCACAACCTTCATGCTTTCTTCGTTGCTTCATATCTCATTTACTCTTAGCTTCTTGTCTTATACCTCACTGTCATCTTATTATCTAAAATGCCTTATACCTCACTGTCATCTTATCATCTAAAATGTCTTATACCTCACTGTCATCTTATTATCTAGAATGTCTCCTGTTTCCCTCGGTTATTTTTATGTCCTAATTCTATTATGCCATCTTTGTTCCATTCACAACACATATCTCTCTCCTCCTATATACACAAAAATGTATAAATCTATCCCACACATCATTCACTCCTATAACAAAATGCAGGACAGAGTAATATACTGTTCGGAATTATCATGAAATCACTTCAAATAAACAACTGCATTCACAAAAAATGTACATTATTGTCTTGATGTACAGTAACCAAGGGACTCAGGTCTTTTTCTAAATACAACAATTTCTTAACAATCACCAAATCAATTTTTCAACCAAGAAATAATAAAAAATAACACCTGCCTCTCTTTGTAATTTCCGTTTCTCCAACTTAAGCTCCTCTTCACTTCTCTCAAGTTCTTCAGACTGGGTTTTATAGCGCGCAGACAGAGCGTCCAGCCTCGCCACCTACAATAAACCAGTCAAATGTTCTTAAAGCTCATAAGAGTTAAAGAACACAATATTTGTATAAAACTATGCATTCTCATCCTCTTGCAGAATCCCTACATAGTGTCTGTTCTCTGTTATAGGCAAAACCTTCATGTGTAATATACATACATCCCTGAAGGTGTACCAACTCAAATACTTGAATACACAGAATATCAGATAATAAACAATATCACTAATACATAGGATGACTTTATTTGAAGTTGGCCATTGATAACAATGTAGCATATTTTAACAAACAGGCTTTTATCTAAGTAAATGTACAATAAAACACATCATTAATGAAAATCAAATTGCATGACAGCTATACTAAAACAAAACCAAGAATAAATACATTCAAGTGAGTTCTCAATGCCCTGCTTTCAAAATTCCACTCGGTAAATATACAATTATAGTAAAATTAAATTCTGTACATACTTCACCAGCGATCTTTATATAAGCCTTAGAGAAACAAAGTGAGTAAAAAACAAAGCAAAAAAAGGTTCTAGTGCCAAGTGCGCTCTATTTCAAAGATGGTGAGGTGAGTTAGTAGGATCTATTAAGCTAATATGGTCATGTGAATAACACTTTGACAGTTTTTGAGCCAATGCCAGGGTGCATTACTCACCAAACTATGCTGCTCACTCCACCATCTTCATCCTTATACTGCTGCTTACTCAACCTACAATAACCCCATATGAGCTACCCATTAATTCTGAAGGCTCACATATTAACTCACTCAGATACATTTTTTGATAAAATAAGAACAATGTTCTCTTAATTTTTGCACTTACGAAAAATAAATTACAACCTTCATCTACGGCTGGCAAGAGCTTTCTATTGCTCAGTGTATAACTGAACCACTGAAGCTTTGCCTTTTCTAAAACTTTTTAATCCACCCATAAAACATCTTCATTAACCAAAACAATATATCTTTTATCATACAATGACCAAAATGGCATGGGAAAAGACATGCCCCAATCAATCTTGTGTGAGAGAGAGAGAGAGATACCAGAGAGATCTGCATGTGTTTGTAAACCTGACTTCTAAAAGTAGAAAAGTTACAAGAAAATGGAAAGATGAAAGGAGAAAGAGAATTCCTCAGTTTAGCTGTTCAAGGTAAATGGGAGGAGACATAAAATAAATGAAAGTTGAAACACCAATAAAGTCAACTCTGTCAAAGTTGTGCTGTGACAATATACTCCTCTTTTCTGTGTGAGGCCAGAGGCGAGGTTGAGCTATCTCAAGCCCCATGTTCAGGCTACTTTGGACCATCTACCAAACAGTACAACTAATCCATATTACCATTTGTCTAAAATGTGCAACACGACTATTAACTCTTATCACTATATGAAGAAGATAATAACAACCAAAAAGGTGGCTATAACCACACTGCACAAACTGATAATCATTAAACAACCCACAAGTTTGAAATTCCAAACAGTTCACAAAGGCCTCAACATGCTTTAAGTCAAGTCTTAGAAAGGCTGAAATGACAGCAAGCGCGTTCTACCCAATTTACGATGTGAATTACTTTTAACTGTGCACTGTATCCCAATTAGGCACCTAGCATCACCTACAATGCGATGACTAATTTACACTTTACTGCGCATATATTTATGTAGCCAGCAACATCTATGATGCACTATGACTAGCTTCTAACATGTTGCGCTTATTCATTCCTGTGTTCTGATCCAATCTACTGTTCTTGTCCATGTATACTATCTGTAATGAGTGTTCCGAATCACAAGTCTACTGTTTTTTATTGTAAGACGTAAAAATTGCTGCTTACTGATCATAATAATGATCCTAGCAATCATAAAATTGTCAGTCTCGCCTCTGCTACAAGACGTTCAACTTATACACTGATGAATAATACAGCAAACAGTATATCTTATAAATTTTTTCCTACACGATTCTGTTCAGTACATTCTTCCCTAGTTAATGAACTAATATTTACTAACGATATCCACAAAAATATGAGATAATGGGTGGTAGATGGACTTCCTTTTCCGTAACCCTTACAAGAAGGGAGACATGATCTGCTGACATTCATTGCCGGCACTAAGGGGTCAGATGAGCTGGTTTCTGTAAACTAATTTTGAACAACCTGCCAATGTCTTGACAACTATACATCTGCGAAGTTTCTTTTGGTCACTACAGGTGCTTATTACAGGGATTACCATTCCCTGGATGCAATACATACATATGGGTAAATTTCATTTTTTTCTTTTCATTATACTTAATCACTGTTCTCCATGTCAGCGAGGTAGTGCCAGGAAACAGACAAAGAATGGCACATCCACTCATATAGACAAATATATACATAAACACCCATACATATTTTCATTTCTTATTTTGCTTTGTCGCTGTCTCCCACATTAGTGAGGTAGCGCAAGGATACAGACAAAAGAATGGCCCAACCCAACCACATACACATGTATATACATACACGTCCACACACGCAAATATACATACCTATACATCTCAACGTATACATATATATACACACACAGACTTATACATATATGCACATGTACATAATTCATACTGTCTCCCTTTATTCATCCCCATACATGCACATATACTATTTCATTTATCTATCATACTTAATCACTGTTTCCAGTGACAGCAGAGTAGTGCCAGGAAACAGACAAAGAATGGCCCATCCATTCATACACACACACACACACATATATACTTATTACTTTTTTTATAATACTTAGTCACTGTCTTCCGTGTTAGCGAGGTAGCGCAAGGAAACAGACAAAAGAATGGCCCAACCCACCCACATACACATGTATATACATAAATGCCCGCACACAGACATATACATACCAATACATTTCAATGTATACACACATATACATACACAGACACATACATATATACACATAAATATTCATATTTGCTGCCTTCATCCATTCCCATCACCACCCCCTTCTGTTTCCCCTTCTAGAAATTTCACTACAAGGAGGAGGATTCCAGCCCCCACTCCCGCCCCCTTTAGTTGTGGGAAACAGTGATTGTGTGTAATAATAAAAAAATATACATAAATGCCAATACATGCACACATACATATACAAACACAGACCTATACATATATACATATGCACATATTCATACTTGCTTGCCTTCATCCATTACTGTCACTTCCCTGCCACACAGGAAATAGCATCCTCCCCCAGTCCTTCAGCGAGATAGCACCAAGAATACAGATAAAAAGGCTACATTCATTCAAACTCAGTCTCTAACTGTCATGGGTAATGCACCAAAACCACAGCCCCCTATCCACATCCAGGCCCCAAAGACCTTTCCATGGTTTACCCCAGACGTTTCACATGCCCTGGTTCAGTCCCTTGACAGCATGTCGACCCCAGTATACATTTCTATAATTATCATTATTATTTTACTAGATTGTTGTTTCCTGCATCAGCAAGGTAGTGCCAGTTTCAGTACATTACAAAAGACAACAGATTGGATAAGAGCAAGTGAGGCCATTTCTTCATCTCTTCCTCATGCTACCTTGTGAACACAAAAAAACAGCAAACAACTATGGAGAAATAAAAGTATTTCTTTTATAAAAAGTGACAAGATATTACCAATAGTGTTTCAAAGCTCATTTACAGGCTCAGGTAAAATAAGACTAACACCTAATGATATGGAAAAAAGAAAGAATACCACCCCCAATATCTCCTGTGTGTCACAGATGCAGCTGAAGCAAATGCCTGGAAATCCTCCCATCCTTTATCATTTTCAGCAACTTGGATAAGAACAAAGAACCAAGTGAGGATCTTTCTTCAAATGCTCAGCCATCTATTTCTGATGCTATCTCAAGAAGATGGAAAGGCAAGCAAGGCTTAAACTGAGAGAGGAGGAGGGAAAAAGAGGAGGGAATCAAATTATTCAACTGTAGTCCAAATCCTGGTACTCCTGAACAAAGGCTTATGTAAGTTGTGTAAAAAATAGAAGCAGGATGTCATTTTAATAACATCAGCTTGTGCATGGCACACCAAACCTTCTCCTGGGTGGAACTGCTATTAGGTATGTCAGTTATTTTGGATATCAAAGGAATTACACTGACAATGAGAGACATTCATACCATTTCAGAAAATGGGTAAAGCTACCTGTTAATGAAGCCAAAAATTAAGTCTCTCAAATCAATTTATTTTCAGGTATCTTTCACCTGTATTAAGTTTCTAATAAAAATTCTATTCAACCACCAGAAAATACCAACTCATAAATTCATGACATTAACACACAACACTTCATTCTTCAACACACTGCCTCACAGCATCTCATTACTGTGGTTTTCTACAAAAAAGTAAATAAATAAGCTGCCCTTTAACTGCAAAACAAAATGTATATCATACCCTCTATTACCTCAGATGAGGTCACTTCTACAATAAAATAACCAGGAACAGAATGTACTCAAATAAATAAGCTGCCTTTTGACTGCAAAGCAAAAATATATCATATCCTCTTATACCTTAGAGGTAGTCGCTTCTACAATAAAATAATCAGGAACAGAATGTAATCAAATAAATAAGCTGCCCTTTGACTGCAAACCAAAATGTCATTTCCTCTCGTATCTTAGAGGAGGTCACTTCTACAATAAAGTAATCAGAAACAGAATGTACTCACATTGGCCTGCAACGTTGACACTTCTGCCTCAGCCTTCTGAACTCTAAACTTATATTCGTTTACAGTTTTGTTTTGCTCCTCTGAAAAATTTTAAAATTAGAATCAAATTCTTGATTCATCACACATTAATCACAAAAAATGGAAACTTACAACAACACGAAGCATATAAACCAAAGTTCCTCATGCAAGGATAAAACCTGTATAGTTACTTTGTTTTTCATAGTCTAAACCATTTTCTCTTCTTCTATTCTTGTTTCTTTCTTCTTCAAGTTCAAGCTTCAATCTTCTAACCTGATCTTCTAAATCGTTTTTTTCTTCACCAAACTTCTTTAACCTTATATCTGAAAAATAACAAAAAACATAGTCACTATTATCTACATTTTCTTAATTCACAACCAAATACAAATCTATTAAGAATAAGAAGTATGTTAGGAATCCTTTTGCTTTAAGCAATCTTTGTCTGTCTGGAATTAGCTTACTGGATGTATGATAAATAAAGTACTACACATGGCAATAGTTTTTCTTATAGTGACTACATAGCACAGGCAAAACGCCCCAAACATGGACACCTTAGGTGAAAAGAAAGAGGATGAGAAAAAGACTTAAGAAATTAATCAGTTCTTCATGGGGTTTGTAGACCTAACTCTTCAAAGCAGACAGTAAAATCCTTGTTTGGATAGTCTTTACAGAGACACTATGGGATGCCCATCAACTTCCTTTGGACAGTCTTTACAAAGGCACTATGGGATGCCCATCAACTACCAGATTATATAACTGGTAAATCAAAAAATACTGTTGATGGCCATGTTACGAAAATGGCTTTGGATGATAATAACACTTACGCAGTTATAATTGTTAAAATGGTGGCAAGTAATGAATATGATACTTGGCTGATATCTCTGTCCTTGCCTTCTTCCACACTCCCAAATAGCAACTGCCAAGTAATAGTTGTTCCACTTAACACGATCCTTGCCTGGATCAAAGTGACCTGAAGGATACAACTGAACACAAATCGTATGTGCTATAATAAACAGCTCTGATATAAGATGTATGAAGTTTTCATGGTAAAACCAGACAGTAACTTGTGGAGCTTGAATGTGTATGGTATGCTCTGGTTTCAGAGCATTATATAAGACAGTTAAGAGAGTGGGTATGTAAATGAAGCCACTGTTCCTTCATTCCTAATACCACCTTACTAGAGTAAGGCAATGAGGTATAAAAAAGAAAATATTGTTCATAACACACGGACCGTTGACAAATAATATATGGCTTTTTCTCATTCAGTAAGAATGCCAAGAGAAAATGTCTATCAGAAGTGAAGGGGAACTTCAATATGCTGGATATTCTTTCATGTTCTGGGTATCATGACTGTTCTCATATTTTAACTTTTAAATCATTAAATTACTTCCTAGTGCCAACAGAAGCACCATATAGGAAATTTAATCAGTATCAGTGAGGTAGAACCCTTGTAATCACATGGAACTTTAGACTTATTACAGACATCACTTTCATCTTCACATTAATGATCCTTTGTACTGTTCATGTGAAATCAGTCAAGTCTTTGCAACCCTATGGGAAGGCTCAATATAAAGTTCAGAACTAATTTCAACCTAAAATTCCATTCATCATGCATACAATGACCTATCTCCCAAAAATAAAACTGTACAAACTGACAACAATGGACAGAAAGACTGACTGGCAGGTAGAAGAACAAAGTGAAAACTGCAAATAAAACTTACAAAATTACTCTAGTTGACTTTCATGTTGGCAATCTTATGCATGGGAAATCAAATGAAGTAATGAATACCTCTCAACACTGTCACATTTACAGTCACGTTTTCATTCATTTAAGTCTTAGTATTACCCATAAAGATTACCGATTGCAAGCATCCTGAGACTCACTAACCTAATGAGCCTTTAGCAGCACCCTTTTCCAATAATTCTGCAGCTTCTTGTGAAAGTAATGCCTTCTTAACGGCAATTTTCCTAGGCGTTAGGTCATCCATATCATCATCTTCCTTCTCGGATTCAACTTCCTCAATGTTCTCCTCATCCTCACCAACCACAACCAGACCATATTCCTGAAAAAAATAACAAAAAAAGAAAAAAAAGCAAGTGAGAGAGAGAGCTTTGATATGCTCAGTCCTTGAAAAATGGATCAATACAAAGATAAGGTAACCATGTATTTTAGTAAAGTAGTCTTATGAAAAAAGATGCGTTTTCCCATCGGGCGGGGCAGCGCCAGGAATGGATGAAGGCAAGCAAGCATGAATATGTGCATGTATATAAATGCATATGTCTGTGCATGTGTATATGCATGTGTATGTTGATACATGTATGTATACGTATGTGTATATGTATATGTGCGTGTATGGGTGTTTAAGTATATACATATGTGTATATGAGTGGATGGACCATTCTTCGTCTGTTTCCTGGCACTACCTCGCTGATGTGAGAAACAATGATTTTGTATAATTAACAAAAATAAATAATGATTATAAAAGGCATGACCCTGACTTGGAAAAGAGTTACAACCAAACATTCTTTGAAGTCATTAATGTAGGTGGAATAAAGTTCTACTAACTGTAGGGAGTCTACTGATATGATATTTGTTGATGTTAGCATAATTTTTGCCACAATCCCAAAGTATTAAACAACTATACTTAGCGAACAAATATAATGGGATCTAAGGCCCACTGGCTAGAATTCCATCCAGTGGCTGCCTTTTGCTCTGTAAATTTTCATTTTTGGATGTTTAGTGGTGCAGCCTAAGCATATTACAGAGTTTGACTAAGAATTTACCAACAGGGATTGTAATATGAAGAATATAATGTAAAAGAAGCCAAACATACTCCATAGTCAATGAAATCCAAAGGGGCCTTATGAAAACTGATGAATATAACTAAAATAATGTTGCAGTCACGTCAACATAGGTCTTTCAGCCATTGATATTCGTAAGTTACAGCTATCTGATCAAAAACCAGGACTCAAGCTTCTTACAATTCTAGACACCCCTTAAAAAGAGAGAAAGAGGGGGGGGAATCTCATAAACCAATCCACCTCTTGGGATTGAAACTACAATATATGAATCAATGATAAAAAACATATATATTTAGCCAAAAAACTTTTATTTCAAAACAAAATCAATAAAATCACGAGCCTTATCATTTCTATTCTCCTTACCATCTCTTAACAAGTGGTATCTAGCATTAACACATTACAAATATTAAAGTAAGTAATCAATGTGTCCTTTATACTCAAAATATTCTTTATCTGACTCTACCAGAATTCAGATTCATGTATCCCTGACTCCTTCTAACCTATTTCCCTCTTCCTCTCTGACTCCTCTGATTCTCTCACTATAATAAAACAATTATCAATAACAATAACACTGTCATTCTGTTATTCACTTATGAGATTCTATATGCAGGATTCCCCACAAATAATGCAATTTCATTAAGTCTGCAGATATAAAAAAAAACCATAACAGTGATGATGTGAAATTTTCATACCAGGTAAAACAAATAAAACTCACCTGTATCAATTGATCCCGTTCTTGTAACAAACCACGAAGAATTTTCACTTCCTCTTGCAACTTTGTTGATACTTTCCTAAGTTGTTCATATTCAGTACATTTTTTACGGTGTTCTTTCTGCAAAACAGAGGGAAGCTTGCAATTAATCACCAGCTATTATTGGCATTCTCAAACTACCAGGCTAAAAAGGGTAAGCTTTCAGCATCTACAGGGCTCTAGAATGATAAATGCCATCTCACCCACACACAGGTGTTAACTATGAAATCTACAAAATATGGATTTTGCTTCTTGAAGGTTTCAAAACAGGAATATAAGAATCACTTACAATGAATCATCCAAGCATAACTATAAGCAAGGTGGGAAAAAATGTAGGAATAAGGAAAGGAGACCTTGTTGAGGAGTATCTACTTTAAGGGATGAATAATACATCCTGTAATGACAATACTAGAAAAACGATTGTAGATACAAGAGATTGTTCAAATAATAACCTTTTTCTTATTGAAATGAATGTAGAGCCAGAGTCATCCACTTCATCACTGTAAAACTATGGGCTTGTGTACAGTCTCATATCTCTGTACTTGACATGATACATATGGAAGTCATGAACGTAATTCAGAGCAACTAAGGAATACGTGTTTACTGTCTTGAGCATGGAAGTTGTATCTTGGGTATGACAGGTCTTGTGATGTGTTGAAGCATATTTGTAGAGCCTAAAACATTATGTATGACTTAAAGGCAAACCCATGGAACTCCATTCTGTGTATGCTCCATACACTTACCGTTAATTGTGTATGTACCTCCTCCAACTCCGTATACCTATCCTTCATTAGTTCTACTTCATAGGTTAATGTTGCTTTTTCATTATCTAACTGAGCATTGGTAATCATAGCCTTTCGGAACTTCTCATCCAGCTCTTTCAACTCCGCCTGGAAAATAAATTGGAATTCATGAAAATCTTTTAAATGATGAACATATTTGAGTGAGGTATATAAAACAAAAAAGGCTTAAGGTTTTCACATTATGTTTAGTTCTAACACGTCACAACTATCTTCTAGACTTATTTTCCTTAATAAATAGCTTGCCACACAGAGGAGTATTCCTCCTTATGCTGAAGTACTGATGTAAATCCCAAGTGTATGGAGGCTTTGGGGAAAAAAGGCACACTGATGAAAGTCTTTTCAGTTGGTATAGTCTAGCTGAATATCAGGCAGATGAAACACCAGTCAGAAAGGTGTACTGTAATACAGTAGTAGGTATAAGTAAAACAGGTGGATCACAGAGGAGAAGAGTAGACACAGTAAGAAATTTGACTGGGGTTAGGGATATTTCAGATGAAGTTGTTGTAGGAATGACTGAAAATTGAATGAAAGGGAAGGACTCTATGAGTGTGTAAAGCAAAAAAGAAGCTCTTTCACAAGTGCAAAAGTTCATTATTCACTTCAATCAAGAATAAGTGAACTAAGATTGAAGCGATGATGATATACAGATGGATGAAAGTAGCAAATAAACTCCCCAAAAGGAACAAAATCCCATAAAATAAGAGGTCCTCATCCCTAAAGTCTAGTAATCTCCAGATGGATGAAAGTAGCAAATAAACTCCCCAAAAGGAACAAAATCCCATAAAATAAGAGGTCGTCATCCCCAAGGTCTAGTAACCTCAACTCTTATTTAGAATTTATGGTCTGCCAAGACAGTGTACGGAAAGTAGCATAAGAACCTACCAATACCTACAGCTGCTCAGCATCTTTTAAGATTAGACACATGGGGTCAAGATGAGTGACACAAATGGCCTGTTTGTAGTGGGATAAAAGGCAGTGAGATGCTAACTTCTCTCAACTCCAGTTACTTGAATACTGGAATCATCAAATAATTTCCTATCATCATCCTCAACTAATAAATACCTATATAATTTCCAACCCCCATTTTGTCACAACTACTTTGATTTTCTAAGAGTAGCAAGTCTACCCAAGGGAATTTCCTAATCTTTTCCACATACAGTTAAGAATTCTGTCATAATGTAAATTCATTCATGCATTAACTACAATATAGATGTTACTGGACTCTGCTTGCAAGTGGTTATGTGGTGAGGGAAAAGTCACCTTTGGCAAGGTATACTCTAACATCATCAACGGATGAAAAAGAGTACAATTTCGTCAAAGAACTTCAACCTACAAATGAGTCCATCCTTTCCTTGCTACAAACTGAAATTGTAGTAGCCCTGAAAAAATAAAGGTCTTAAAATTATATAACTAAACAAAAATAATGACAACAGACAATTTCTAATCAAACTCAGCATTAGTTTTCATTAAGATAAAGCTCATCATATAATGTTCTCTGGAATACTTTTAACTTTCATTTTATGGATATACCCTATTGTCAGACATCACAAGCTACAACAAAACAGACACTGATAAAACAACTGCAGCAAAAGAGAGAGAGAGAGAGAGAGAGAGAGAGAGAGAGAGAGAGAGAGAGAGAGAGAGAGAGAGAGAGAGAATGGAAAACAACTAATCCATTTGAACCAAATACGGTGATGAAGCAATAAGGTGTGAAAATGATAAACTAAGCAGCTTTTTATTCACTACTACAAATAGTATACAGATAAAGGTAAGTAATCTAGAACAAAATACACTTTGTATAATGTGACAAATGATAAAATAAAAAAACTATAATTAGTGCAATAGAGAACATATCACTCACACTTTCTCTCAATACTAATCATGGGATACAACTTACCCTCATCTCTCTAACATTAGCTGGTAACGACTCATCAGTCGTCGAGTCTTCTGATGATCTTCTAGAGTACTGGCCTGTGCAGTTGATCCCTGCAGTTCGGACTGGTGTCCTTCCAGCACCCGCAGGTCTTGGTGAAGGCTCTAAAATGGAGTGGTGCATCAAGGATATATATAAAAACTATCTGCCCAGAACAGTAGAATTACATGAAGATAAAGTCTGTTAGAAATTGGTTAACCTGATATAGGGTCTTGTTAGATTACAATTCTGAATGGAATAAATGTGAGATGCACAACATTGTCTTGAAAGCTGTCTTTTCTGATTTGGGGTCGGACTGACAACAGACAGTTTCACAAATGTCTGACAAATATGGAACACAGTGTCATTCATTTTCTGAATTAGTTGAGGATTACAAAAGAAAGCTTAAAACAAGGTTAACACAAACAACATATATAATAATTTTACCTTGGAATACACCACATATGACTGTGGCAGGTGCTGTCAACCAACTGGGTCATATAAAAGGATCGCTTGCTCAAGCAGTACTCATAATCCAAGACAAAAAATGCTGTCTACAAACTATATGTATGAATATCAACACAAGATTCTCCATAATATATACACAGACATTCATATCATACATTTATATCCAAATAACGAAGATAATAGAGACATATAACACAGGAATTAACCACTTATTGATCCTCAAGGTTCTCTATCATGCCCTGCTTTGTTGTGGCTAGCATATTAGACAAAACATCTGATTTGTGCATTCTTTAGTGAAACCCTGCTTGAATGCCATAAGTAAATAACTCCTCAATTTCTGTTTACCCTAACCAGTATAGTACACCCCACCCAATGTAGCATCTGGTCCAAGTATTATGACAGTCAATCACTCGTATACATGTGAGTCTCTCATTGCATACTATTCATCTACCCTTTGCCTCCGTCCTCCAAAACAACAATCACTGAACTCTGTCATATACAGTACATGTTTGGGTTACATTTCAAATGAAATTCCTCTTCTCATTCACTCAATATTTATAAGCTCCTGTTACACTACCATTATTCATCACATATGACATGCAGTGACTGCTATGCACTAGCCCTACTTTTTTGGCAAAGAGGACGTGCAGGGACTGCTATGCACTAGCCCTACTTTTTTTGGCAAAATCTCTTCACAGACACTCATAAGTTGGTAAGCATTTACAAATGTTTTCTTCTTCATTTTTACTTCCTACTGCACTCATGCCCTTCTCATTTAACACGTCTGTCCATCCACATACCTGCCTGTACACATATGTACAAATCTATGTATGATCAAATATGGGTATTTATTCAAGAAATGTTTACTTCAAATATAGCTTACTTTGGTCAGCAGAAATCAAACAAAACTGTAATCATAAAATTCATGCTGCCTTCAATATGGGCAATCACAGGTACTACATAACAACTGTACAGTAACTGATTAACAAACTCAAACCAATCATAGATCCCTGGAGGGCAATTTAGTGACAATATTTTCCAAATTGGTAGAGGACAAATGGAGGGGAGGTTAGGAAGCAAATCATTTAGTTAACAACAACCTCTCTCACCAGTACCTTCCTCCTCCTCCTCCTCCTCCTCCTCACCATCGTCGTCATCATCATCCTCATCTGCACCTGTGGTAGACGCATCACCTTTGAGCATGTTGCACGTCTAAATCATATCCATTACATGACTATCAACAGGATCAAAATAAGGATGACTTACCATTTCTAAATGCCAAACCTGGACGGACACTCAAATCCAATTATCCACACACTCAGTGCACTTACATCAGCTTAGAAAAAAAAGTTTGGTGGGTGAATACCTAAGAACTGTGGGGCAATTCCTTGACCAAATCATTAATATCATCAGCTGCTCTTGCTCAAGAGGGCAAGCGAGGCTCAAACTTCCAGTCTGTGCAACCAAATTCAGCAAGTGGTATAAGTTCGTCTGCTCAGTTTCACATACATACACTGCATGTCATTTCACACTGTCTAACTACCCCTACAAAGCATCATGCCAACCTGGTTCTATACTAGGGTAGACATTAAAATGGCTATGCTGTAAATGACCTGCAATACAAGCTGAACTATGTATCTAATGACTTTGGTTATCATCAGAGTAAAAGAAGATATTAAAACAGGTGGCTCTAATGTAACATGAACATGAATGCTCATATAATGATCCTCAAATAGTGAGAAATGAAAGTAAACTTCACTTGTGCTTCATAGGGAAGTCTTCGTCTTCTACATTTTCACCGTACCATTTCCTCTGATAACAAATACATCATGTTATGATGAACTTGTATGACAAAAAAGATGTAAATGATTCCTTTAAAACCCACTGTGACTAAATAAAACCTAAATAAGAAAACTATGAGATGTACAATGGATCACTGGGAAACAAAATAAAGCTAATCAAACTATTGGATATTTCCAACAGGTTACTGAGCTCTGCAGTCGGTAGGATGAAGTGTGGGGCAGAAGAGAGAAGTTGTGCATGCTGTCAGAGGCCAGCACAATAATCATCAGGAAACAATGAGCTGTGCAGTCAGTAAGATGAGGTGTGGCAGAACAGAGAAGCTGTGCATGCAATCAGAGACCAGCAATATAGTTAACGGGAAACACAACAGTTTATGGGTAGCAGTACTGTTTGTGCAAGGCAGTGAAGTAGGCAAGGAGAAGCACTTGGCTAAATGTGGTCAGCCCTTCATACAGCAATGCAGCTGTCAAGCTGGTGAACAGTGGTGCTGTCAGTGAGGACGGGTCAAAAAAGGAATGGCACGAGAGAGAGGATTCAACAGCAACGGTAACAGGATATGCAGTCAATACGGAAAAATGTGGTGAGAAAAATACCATTTGGTGAGAAGCATGATGCTGGAACACAGTGTAGTCAGAAGGAGCATGTGTGTTATTTGCATGCATAGCGCACAAGATGGGGATGGTGTTAGTGACAAGAGTGGTTGGTCACTAGAATACAGTGGGGATGGAAGGTAGCACTGTGGTGTGGACAGAAAAAGAATGACTAAATAAATATGGAATAGTGCAGTCAGAGTGAAGCACTCCTGTTGGTGGAATGTGGTCAACCCAGCAGTAAGAGTTTCAGTCAATGGAGGGTGTTGCTACCTTTACACTGAAAGTTCCAAGCAGCTGGGCTGCAGTTAATTTCATGTTCAGTGACACTAAAATGAGACCAACCCACCTGCAAAAGAAGGTGAGGTGAACTGTTTCTCTTCATCATTATCCTGGTCCTGCTGTTGCTTCTCCAACTCTCGCAGTCTCAGCTCTCTTGCCTCGGCTCGCGCAGCTCGTCGCTGGGCTAATCGTGCTTCAGCCTGCCAAGAAAATGGACTCATCAGAAACAAAACTAAGGTAGGAAGATCCAAAACACAGCAAGAACACAAAATCTTATTGAATATTCTGTACTGTTATGTGAATATAACAAATCATTAAAGTCTTTCTGTTTGCTATAGAGGCAAAACATTTAGAAGGTAAGGATGTCATTTCATAAAGACAAATGACAAAAAAGATCTAACCTGTAATACGTGGGAAAGTATGTCCGTGACCCACATACCATTTCCTTAAGATTAAATGTTCAATGAAAAAGGTTAAAGTCTGTGTAACATAGCCAACATAACTGCATGTATAACCCATGATATGATCCCTACAGACAAACTGACACAAGATTATGTCACAATAAGTTCACAAAAACAAATCAACCATGCTACTGGAAATATGATCCTCAGCATTCATAATCATTTGTAAAAATATCAAAACATTAAAAGATGTCTGTTCCTCAGCGAGACTGGATGAACTCTTCTAGTTATATACTTCCATAAAACAAATTACAAAGAGTTACTACTCCCTCTGGTTTGAGGTTGTATACATTTATGTTTATATCATACCAATACTCCAATTACGGTTTTGTGTACAAGGAAATTTTCTCTGTAAAAGTCAACCATGATGTGAGGAAGAGGAGGATGAGGGCTGGGGGGGGATAAGGGGGAGGAGGACAAGGGAAAGGAAGACAAGGGGGAGGAGGGCAAGGGGGAGGAGGACAAGGGGGAAGAGGACAAGGGGGAAGAGGACATGGGGAAGGGGACAAGGGGGGAGGAGGACTAGAGGAAGGGAGACTAGGAGGAGGACTAGGGGAGAGGAGAACTAAAGGGAATGACTTGGAAAAGGAGAAATTGGGAGAGGACTTGGGGAGGGGTAAGTGACTCAGAGGACTTTGGGGAAGAGGACCAAGGAGAGGAGGACCAGGGGAGGATGGTGAGGGGAGAAGGACTAGGGAGAGAAGAACTAGGAGGAGGAGGACTAGGAGGAGAACTAGGGGAGCAGGACTAGGGGAAGAAGGATTAGGAGGAAGAAGAGTTAAGAGAGGACTAGGGAAAAGAGTACACAGAGGAGGGGGAGGAGGAGGAGGAGGAGGAGGAGTATCAGGAGGGGTGGGGTGGGGTCAGATATCTAGGAATGTGGGGTAGTCAACAGAATTACAATGCTGGCCTGGAAGCACCAGCAACCCACTCACACACGCATTACATACACAAGCATTGATAAGGATGCTGCAGATCAAATGTGAATGCAAGCATCATATGATACAAGATGCTAATTTGGGCTCCAGACATGTACATGACAAATACCTGTAACAAAATAGCTAATAGTCACCAAAACATGCATTAATACAATGCTCCTAAACAATGGTAGGGTGTTCCCAAAATGTATTACTAATGCTTGTGAATGATTAACTTACTTCCTCATGGGATAAACAGACAGCATGCTGGAGGAACCTGTCCCCCACAGGGTCAGGGCTACGCAAGGGCTCATCGCCATTCTGTTTATTTTCTAAGTCCAGTAGGGGAGACTTGTGCCTTGAGTGCCTGCCAGTGGGGGTGGAGGAGGAGGCACCACCACTTCCACCTCCTTTGGGAGAGGTGGCACTCTCTCGGAACTCTGTTGCTGTGTCCTTTGGTATGTCTAGCTCGTGTTTCTTACTTTTACTAGCAATCTGCGATTCTGTCGAAACCCCTTTACCCGCACCCTCCTCCTCTGTCACAATGACAGTGCCCTCCAATTTGTTAATGTCTTTAGTCTGTTCAGTCTCATGACTTTCACAACATGACTGATAGAGCAAAGCAGATTCATCTGCTATGGAGCTGTCCAACACAGACTCCTTCACAACACTCTCCTTCCCTGCAGTCCCAAGCTCTTCAGGAAAAGGTGGTAAGGCAGCCACTTCAGTGGGTGGAGTGAGCATCCCTTCCTCTTCACTATCTCCAAATGAGTCATCAGCCACACGCCCCACTTCTTCCCGCGATGCTTCGACCCCTCTCACTGCAACTACTGGCTTCGGGGACACTGGCAAGCTATAATACCCACTGTCCTTGGCCTGATCTATCACCTCCTCAGAGGGCAACACCATTGGGGATGTCGTCAAACTTTCTTTTACACCAATTCGACATTCCTCAGACACAACTGTGCAACTATCTGGTGCCTTCTGCAATAATCCTCCTTTGGACTGATTACTCGGGACATCCTGGCCATTTTCACACACTTCCCTTGTCACTCCATTGGGGTCTGATACTTCAATTCCTACATCAGCTGTGGGCAAAATGTTCTCACTTCCTTGTTTTGTTGTATCTAGTGTGTTGATGATCCCCACTCCAAAGCTCTTTCCCTGAAGAGCATTATCCACGACATCTACTGTGACTGTACTCTCTGAGGCCTTAGCATCAACTCTGTCTAATGAAGATGCTTTGAACTTTACGTTCTCAACCTCCTCCTCTGACAACCTATCAAGCTCTTCATCAAGAAGTTCATCCAACTCCTCATTGAAGAGTTCACTCGAGGCTGTTGATACATTCGAAGTCTTCCGTGTCAGTCTCCCTGGAGGGCCTCTGGTCTTTCTACCACTTTCCTGTTCACTAGGTCCCTTTGTACATTCTTCATTTGAGGCATCAATAATAGAAGCAATACTCACAATGTCTGTGTCTTCAAAGATTAGAGGTGCATCCTGGTACACAGAGGAAGACCTGCTGGGTTCTCTTTGTAGATCAGGCACCTCATTCTCTTCACATTTTTTGCTTATGAGCACATTATTTGCCGCCTCATTCACCTCATCAAAAATGCTCTCGTGTGTTGTGTTTTTCACAGATTCTTGTAGTGACCTGTTCACAGGTGACTGACCCATGTCATCCTCTTCATCCCAGTCTTCCTGAGCGGAGTCGAAATCATCATCACTATCCTGACTGCTGAGCATGTTCTGTGAATCTATGATACTGACAAACTGGGTATCTGTCATTCCATCCACACTCTCGGATTTCTCTTCTCGCATGCTAACATCATCAGAACCAACACTAACATCTGATGTGCCTTCTTCTTCCATTTTCCCACCATCGTCCACAGTTCCATCTAAACTTTCATCTAATCTGTCCTCATCTTTATCCACATCTGTTCTTGAACTCTGCCCTGTCATGAACTCATGCCCATCACTTGCCTCAGGTGAGATTTCCTCTTTAATTTGTGCACTGCCTGGTGGTTTACTCACAGCCAGAATTTCTTCTTGCTTACCTTGACAAGTTTCCACTTCTGTCTGGGGAGATTCGTTTGCATGGCAATCATTACTCACTAGCTGAGCATCCTCTGTAATAACGTGTGAAGCCTTACAGGTAAATTCACCTGCCATGACCTCCTGGCTCATCCTCTCTGTAATGATAGATGATTTACTCTGAACACAATCCTGAACCTGCTCTTCATGTCGCACACATCTATCAAACAATATTCCCTTCTCTGTGGTTTCTTGTTCTTCATTACATGGCTCTGAATAGTCATAACCACTGGATTCATCCTCAAGGTCTACCTCTTGAGGATATCCTTTATGTGAATCTTGTAAATGGTCCCTGTCGCCAACGATTTCTGAAGCATCCTCATCTCTGAGAGAACCCTTTGCAGTGTCCTTACTGCCTGTGACAATGGTGTTCTCATGATCTGTGATGCCTGAATCTTCTTGTTTACATTCAAGTTGTGGGTTTCCCACTAAATTGGCCTCATGGTCCTCCTCACTGGCCGGTACATCATCCACCACCATCTTCGTGTGAGGACCTTCTCTGACCGTCCCTGTGTCGTCAACATAAAAATCTCCCTTGTGATGATGCCTATCCAAACCTGCTTCCAAGGGACGATTCTCTTTTCCATTTGGTGTGGGGGCCTTACGTTTCACAACCTTCTCTTTTCTCTTCCTGTCTGATCTGGATGAGACAGCTGTTGCTCGTGGAGATGGGCCATGGTGTTCCTCCTTGGAGAGTTTCCCTCCTTTACCATGTTTCTTCTTCGTGTCATCCTCCGCCTCTTCATCCTTACCCTTGCCTTTCCTTTTAAACATGGGAAATAACTTGCTCATCCTGGTCACTTACTCCTCGTTCACTGCTATAGAACACACAACACTATCCTTCCTTTTTTCTCACCTGAAGGAATTATCAACTGATTCCTAATACAACTTTTAAGTTTTTTTCAACAAAAACATTATTTGTTTCACTGTTCTTTGTATGAATACACTATACATCTGGAAAGACAATGGCAACATATATATATACATATATATATATATATATATATATATAAAACTGACGTCCTCGGTCTGGGGGTATTTCTTAAAGGTTAAGAGGCCATATCTAACACGTTTCAAATCAAGTTCTTATGTATCATGAGTTCTTATCATTGTCAGAGGGGATGTGCTGTACAACCAGGTCTGTGATAAGATACCATCGTAAGGATTTCTTTATTCCATCATATCTACAATTTCCTACCATCAAGTATTTCTTAAGACAAGATTTGGACACAACTGCTTTAATTTACACATAGCATCATGTAATAATCATGCCGAACAATACAACATAATGCAATATAGTCCTACAATAATAATATGCATATCATTCTTGGACACATGCTTTATCTAGTATGATATACATGCAGGACTAACAGTACTTTAGTACAACTATAAAAAATACTGAGACACAAAAACTGGGAGGGAATGAAATCTGAAGGAGGTGGAGGAGATACAGGTGAAAGTCAGAGAGAAGGAAAGAGAGAGAGAGTTAAAGGCAAGCAGTGATAAGATGATTACAAACGAGGAACAGATGAAGCAGTAAAGACTCAAGATTGAGGAACAGCATCAACAGAAGCAGTAACAATAACATGGTCTAACTGCGAGACTTACAAAAAGCCACAGCTAATTATTAATACCCCTATATGGATGGGTCACAAGCTAGTATTTTTTTTAATTTTTCCAAAGAAGGAACAGAGAAGGGGGCCAGGTGAGGATATTCCCTCAAAGGCCCAGTCCTCTGTTCTTAACGCTACCTCGCTATCGCGGGAAATGGCGAATAGTATGAAAAAAAAAAAAAAAAAATATATATATATATATATATATATATATATATATATATATATATATATATATAAAGGATTCTGTATACACTGTGAAACTGTTCCTAAAGGGAGATAAGGTTCTGTAACAAGAGAGCTACCAAGTAAGGTGGTACCCATGCACCTGACCTCCATCCCTCCAAAATGACACTGCTACACACCTACTGGTACCCAAAAGCCTGCCATCCACTCCCCATAAGTGGAGATCTTCCCTCCTCTTCCTCACCCTCCCTTTAAACTACAAACATGTAATTACAAGTGATGGTACACGCAACCACACACACTCCCCCATGAACATTGCTACACATCTGACACTCCCCAACCCTCCACAGACCTGGCTGAGCAGCCGCCCACTGAAAGCAACAGGATGGGAGGTGACGCAATGCCCACAATGCAGGTGAGGCCCCACTACCTGGTAAGGAAGGCCACAACAAATCACCTCCCAACACCTCACGGGACCATCTTATCATTTTCTTTTTACATACAAATTGTGCATAAAGGGCAACAAAAATGCAGTGCTTGTTGACCTTTCTAAATAACAAGGCAAGGGACTACTAGCAGCAGTCTCCTACCATTCCTCCAAGGTCATTACAGCACTACATCCCACACATTTAATTACTCCTGTCATTTTCTATACCTGCAGACGATTAACTGCTTCAATAACCAAGACAGAAAGGGAGAGGGTTGTTGTGGTAGCATTTAATTCAGAAGAGCTTATATGGGTAACATTATCTGTTGAGCACCCTCCCCCTTAGACCAGTGGGGAAGAGAGGGAGGAACATGAGCAACCAGCATATGCTATTCTTCAGAGGGTGGACGAGAGTGTACCCTGGTCCAGGGAACATTCAACACCTTCATACACGCATCCATCTGTCCACCCGACCCTGCCTATGGCAGATGTGGACTTAATACAGAATGTCATCTTGGTAAGAGGCAAGTATTGAGCCCATAAGTGTGTGCGCTTGTGTGTGTGTGTGTGTGTGTGTGTGTGTGTGTGTGTGTGTGTGTGTGTGTGTGTGTGTGTGTGTGTGTGTGTGTGGGGGGGGGGGGGGGGGGGGGGGGGGGGGGGGGGGGGGGGGGGGGGGGGGTTTGCTGACTGCCCACATGTGACACAACATGAAAACAGAATAATCTTTAAACCATTATATGAACACACACACACAGACAAGCTCCACACCAGTCACAACCACTGCTTACACCAATACCCTCACGTTAACACCCTTACCCACGGCTTCACACCCGTCACAACCATTAACACCCCTACACACATAGCCTCCATACCTATCACACTCACTGCATACACCTGCACTCACACTGAAACCCATACACCAGACACAAGCACGACATACCTGTACCCTCAGCCAAACCCCCCTTAGCCCACTGTTTCCGCAAGGATTCAACAGGCACCACCACCTGCCAATCAGCTGTAGTAGAGGTTCTAAACCTCTCTCTCAACTCAAGTGGCACACTTCAATCCCAACCCCTGCCAACCACCTCCCCCTCATCAGGACACCCCCACCTCCCATACCCAACCAACTCATTGAGCATATAGGGATTCAGTTCAGTTTATTAAACCAGAGCGGAGAGTGAACCTCCGGGTCAGCTCAAGGTCCATGAGAATGTGCTCATGTCTACACAATCCCCTCACATACAAACACACACACACACACTATTGCAACACCCCACAACTCATTGCACTCTAAAAATCTCATTGCCCTGGGTTTGCACCCAACATCAGATGCAGCTTTTAAATAAGAATAAATTCACAACAAAAGAGTTCATGAGATTGGGCCCTTATGAGGGTAGAACTCCCCTATTCCCTATACAGCACAAATAGGTCATTACACAAGTGTAAATCTCTCTCTCTCTCTCTCTCTCTCTCTCTCTCTCTCTCTCTCTCTCTCTCTCTCTCTCTCCCTGTGACAAACAGTAATCACCCACTTCAAAACTTAAATAATCAATTTTCAGAACTCTATTAAACATTTCATACCAAAAAAATAACTCTCTCTCTCTCTCTCTCTCTCTCTCTCTCTCTCTCTCTCTCTCTCTCTCTCTCTCTCTCTCTCTATATATATATATATATATATATATATATATATATATATATATAAATAAATAATCCATTCCATCTTGTGTAACTCCTGCATCTGGGCAATCAAGATCCACAACAAAACCAATCGGGTGGCACTGACCTTTAGCCCCTGAGAACTGACTCAACTCGCACAGTCTCATTAATCTGACATACACCATCAATAATACTTTCTAGGAATGGATCATAATATGCAAATCAAATTGGAAGGTCAGTGTGTCAGTTAACACAGGTTTCCGGGGTTCTTCACTGAGTACGGCATCTTTTTAAAACCTTCAAGCAGGGAAGAGTTGAAAGCTGCATGCTTGTAGTAATCATATTACACTATTTCTACTAGCACTAGTACACTGCTGTATACTAACATCACCTTTCATGGTAGTAGAACTTGTGCTAAGACCTTTCACGGCCCTCACTGACATGGTGAAGGAATTGAACCATTGGGGCTGTTCATTCTGGAGTGCAGAGGAGAGAGCTGTAACATCATCTACCCTTAGGAAGTCCTTCAGAACATGATACCTAACCTAGTTCCCTCCCTACTGGTACAACAGGCATGGAAGACTGTGTATCATCAGTGATTTCATAGTGCTTGAGACCTCAGACCATCTACAGGTGGCCTCAGATAAGGTCAGGGAAGGTGGGTGCCAGATCCACCTGTGGGAGGGGGGTAGAGGCCTCCAACTGAATCACAGTTACGTCAGCCAATATAAATGAGGTTGTCTGATAAGACATGGTCGTGGCATGACGAACTAAGGATGGCTGGACCCGTGTTATCACCAGTGACCTGTACTGTAACCCCCTACTGGTAAGTACACCAGTGACCCCTCACATGCACCTCAAAGGTACACCAGTGACCCTTGACCTGCACCTTACTGGGACACCAGTGACCTGTGACCTGCAGTTACTCTCCACCACAAACACCCATTTACATGTCTCCTTCCGGCACCATCACCACCAATATCACCAACAGTACCTTTAATGCCACCACAAACATCATCATCATCATCATCTCCACAACTAGTCAATCCATGGGGAGTGTAGGTCACGAGGATGAGGAGTGCAGGTCATGGGGAGTGTAGGTCATGAGGACCTGGAGTGCAGGTCATGGGGAGTGTAGATCATGAGGACCAGGAGGGCAGGTCATTGGGAGTGTAGGTCACGAGGATAAGGACCAGGAGGGCAGGTCATGGGAGGGGAGTTAGGAGGCAACATGGATGACCATCGCGACAGCTTTCTCTACTGTCGTACCACTCCCTCCCTCCCTCTCCAACACACCACCACCATCGCCCCCTTCCTCCCTCTCTCCCCCACTCCTCCAACACACACCAGTGCAGCAGCCTCCCGCCACGCCAGCCAGCCAGCCTGCCTGGGGCCCTGACCTGCTTTTGGGCAGGGTAGCAGTGATGGTTGGGCTCCCTCCCTTTCCGTCCCTAACTCCCTAAATCTCTCCCTCCATCCCTACTCCCTCAAACTCTCCCTCCTTCCCTCCATCACCACCCGACACGCAAAACGGAAGCAGGTTATGAGACAGCCATGAGGGGCCATGACATGCCACCGCATGACACACAGACACACACGCACACTTCCTCCCCCCCCCCCATTGATTGGAAGGCTTGCTGTATCTGGGGTACTGTAGTGAACTGTATAATGCAGGTCTGGGGTACTCTGGCCTCCCACAGGGTGTACACTGCCCAGGGGGTCATCTCCACCTTCCAGTCCCACACCTGTGGCCTCCCACAGGGTGTACACTGCCCAGGGGTCATCTCCACCTTCCAGTCCCTCACCTGTGGCCTCCCACAGGGTGTACACTGCCCAGGGGTCATCTCCACCTTCCAGTCCCTCACCTGTGGCCTCCCACAGGGTGTACACTGCCCAGGGGGTCATCTCCACCTTCCAGTCCCTCACCTGTGGCCTCCTACAGGCTGTACACTGCCCAGGGGTCATCTCCACCTTCCAGTCCCTCACCTGTGGCCTCCCACGGGGTGTACACTGCCCAGGGGTCATCTCCACCTTCCAGTCCCTCACCTGTGGCCTCCCACAGGCTGTACACTGCCCAGGGGTCGTCATCACCTTCCAGTCCCTCACCTGTGGCCTCCCACAGGGTGTACACTGCCCAGGGGTCATCTCCACCTTCCAGTCCCTCACCTGTGGCCTCCCACAGGGTGTACACTGCCCAAGGGGTCATCTCCACCTTCCAGTCCCTCACCTGTGGCCTCCCACAGGGTGTACACTGCCCAGGGGTCATCTCCACCTTCCAGTCCCTCACCTGTGGCCTCCCACAGGGTAGGAGTCTGACACATAAAAGACATGGTAGATCACCCTGGGTCCCTCTTACACCACCTATTCAAAATGCTGTCCACACACTGGCCTTCCCGACTCTCCACCATCATCCGGACCTCATCCTACAACGGTGTGGGGGACCACAGCACCATCCCCACCACCGTCACTTCCTGGCCACAGAGATCCCTCGTCCCCGAGTTGCAGTTCAACACTATATCACCAGCACGAGAGCGTCGGCCAAGCCTATATCCCAGCTGGAACAGACCGGCTACCACAACAGCCTCATCGTAACTACCGTGTACGTCATCACTAACTAGCGAACTACCACGCCCAGTGTTCGGAGGTAAACACAAGACAGACATTACAGTACAAACACACACACACACACACACAAAGGAGCTGGATACCTCTGTCCTCTTGGCCCCCACGACAGAGTGAGTCACACACACACACATAGCGACACACACAAACATAGCGACACACACACACACACACACACACCGGCGCTGGAAGACACCCAGTCCACCTGCAACGCTGGTCAATACCCTGGCTACGTGTCTGGCTAACAAGGGTTGTTACAACTGCAGGACGCCCTGGCCAGTACAACCCTGGCTACGTGTCTGGCTAACAAGGGTTGTTACAACTGCAGGACGCCCTGGCCAGACTGGTCTACAACCACAACCCTGGCTACCTAGCAATCATAACAACCGGTACTCAGCCCCCCCACCCCCCCCCATCCCTCATTCGTCATGCGTCGATAACACGGCGTTATCTAAGCCTCGTTATCACGCCAGGGATAACGAGGGCCGAGCTGCGCATGAGCAGGAACAACAACACAACACAAGACGAGGCGGTGTTGCGCGGCGCACCAGTCACACCAGACTAGAGGCAGAATGCACGATGGTATAGGGGGGGCGACGTGAGGGAGGGGTGTGTGTACACCAGGCTGGAGGCAGATTGGACGATGGTATAGGGGGGGGCGACGTGAGGGAGGGGTGTGTGTACACCAGACTGGAGGCAGATTGGACGATGGTATAGGGGGGGGTGACGTGAGGGAGGGGTGTGTGTACACCAGGCTGGAGGCAGATTGGACGATGGTATAGGGGGGGCGACGTGAGGGAGGTGTGTGTGTGTGTGTGTGTGTGTATGACACGTAGTAAGTACTACATCATGTATGGTGTATGATACGTGTCATACATCATGTATGATGTATGACATGTGTCATACATCATGTATGATGTATGACACGATAAATTCCCGAGTGCAGTTTTTTGTCCCCATTCACGAACCACTTGTACCGTTCAATTAAGGTCACACTGGGACGACGTAACGACCCCCACCCCCCTGGCCGAGTAATCATGGGTCAGGTCACACGGGCAAATCACACCCACAAGGTCGTATTCGAAGCCGTGTTCTCAAGCAGCCCACTCTCTCTCTCTCTCTCTCTCTCTCTCTCTCTCTCTCTCTCTCTCTCTCTCTCTCTCTCTCTCTCTCTCTCCGTTTAGCAACACAGCCAAAGTCTCCCTGATACACGAGGTGTCTGGACCATGAGGGCTGGACCAGAGCCCTCCCCTGGACCATGAGGGCTGGACCAGAGCCTGGACCATGAGGGCTGGACCAGAGCCTGGACCATGAGGGCTGGACCAGAGCCCTTCCCTGAACCATGAGGGCTCGACCATGGACCATGTGTGATGGTGGTGGTGGTGGTGGTTGTGGTGGAGATGGAGATGGTGGTGGTGGTTGTGGTGGAGATGGTGGTGGTGGTTGTGGTGGAGATGGTGGTGGTGGTTGTGGTGGAGATGGTGGTGGTGGTGGACGTAACTTTGCCTCCATGGCGATACAAGCCACAGGAAATCCGGCCCACATCCCAACGTACGTACGTACGTATGTGTGTGTGTGTGTGTGTGTGTGTGTGTACATGTGTGTGTGTGTACATGTGTGTGTGTGTACATGTGTGTGTGTGTGTGTGTGTGTGTGTGTGTGTGTGTGTGTGTGTTTGTAACACCCTCGCCTCGCCCTCCATGTAAGAGCTGCTGGAGCGCCCATATCATCCCCCACGTCCCGTCGCATAACCCCCCCCCCTAATACAAGACGGGTGGCTCTCCCTCCCTCCCTCTCCCCAGGGGAGGGGAGGGGAGGGGAGGGGGGTCGTTGTGTCTCTAGCCTGGACGTGATAAGCATGTGTGTGTGTGTGTGTGTGTGTGGGGCGAGGGTGCCCACTGAACCACAGGAGAGGCGAAGCTGCCTCAAAATGGAGGTCAAGTACATGCAGGGGGGGGAGGGGGAGGCTGCTGCTACATATTGACATCAACCCACTGTGTGTGTGGGGGTGTGTGTGGGGGGTGTGTGTGTGTGTGGGGAGTTTGTGTGGGGGTGTGTGGGGTGTGTGTGGGGGTGTGTGTAGGGTGTGTGTGTGGGGTGGGTGTGTGGGGATGTGTGTGGGGGTGTGTGTGTGGGGGTGTGTGTGGGGGTGTGTGTGGGGGGTGTGTGTAGGGTGTGTGTGTGTGTGGGGGGTGTGTGTGTGGGTGTGTGTGTGTGGGTGTGTGTGTGGGTGTGTGTGTGTGGGGGTGTGTGTGTGGGGTGTGTGTGGGGGTTGTGTGTGTGGGGGGGTGTGGGGGTGTGTGTGGGGGTGTGTGGGGTGTGGTGTGTGTGGGGTGTGTGTGGGTGTGGTGTGTGGGGGTGTGTTGTGTGTGGGGGGGGTGTGTGTGGGGGGGTGTGTGTGTGGGGGGGTGTGTGTGTGGGGTGTGTGTGTGGGGGGTGTGTGTGTGGGGTGTGTGTGTGTGGGGGTGTGTGTGTGTGGGGTGGGTGTGTGGGGGGTGTGTGTGTGGGGGTGTGTGGTGTGTGGGGGGTGTGTGTGTGGGGGGTGTGTGTGTGGGGGGGTGTGTGGGGGGGTGGTGTGGGGGGGGTGTGGTGTGGGGGTGTGTGTGTGTGGGGTGTGTGTGTGTGGGGGGTGTGTGGGGGTGTGTGTGTGGGGGTGTGTGTGTGGGGGTGGGTGTGTGGGGGTGTGTGTGTGGGGGGTGTGTGTGTGTGGGGTGGGTGTGTGGGGGTGTGTGTGTATAGCCAGTCGTGGGCATGACGATATCTGATGTTCCTCACCCCACACCCCCACACTCTCCCCATACAGCTCCTCCCCACACAGCTCCTCCCCACACAGTTCCTCCCCACACAATTCCTCCCCATACAGCTCCTCCCCACACAGCTCCTCCCCACACAGTTCCTCCCCACACAATTCCTCCCCACACAGTTCCTCCCCACACAATTCCTCTCCACACAATTCCTCCCCACACAGTTCCTCCCCACACAATTCCTCCCCACACAGCTCCTCCCCACACAGTTCCTCCCCACACAATTCCTCCCCACACAGTTCCTCCCCACACAATTCCTCCCCACACAGTTCCTCCCCACACAATTCCTCCCCACACAGCTCCTCCCCACACAATTCCTCTCCACACAATTCCTCCCCACACAGTTCCTCCCCACACAATTCCTCCCCACACAGTTCCTCCCCACACAATTCCTCCCCACACAGCTCCTCCCCACACAGCTCCTCCCCACACAATTCCTCCCCACACAGCTCCTCCCCACACAGTTCCTCCCCACACAATTCCTCCCCACACAGCTCCTCCCCACACAGCTCCTCCCCACACAATTCCTCCCCGCCAGCCCACAGGGTCAAACGAACCCCCTCCCCCACCCCACAACAACCCCCCCCCACCTGAACCATGAACAACCCCCCCCCACCACCAACCTCTCTCTCTCTCTCTCTCTCTCTCTCTCTCTCTCTCTCTCTCTCTCTCTCATTGTTGCCAACGTCGGTCAAGATCACACACAGCTTTCACCACAGCTAGGTTACTTACACACACACACACACACACACACACTACAACCATCACCTCTTGCCCCCCACACACACCCCCCTACCCTTGCCCCCCACACACACCCCCTACGCTTGCCCCCCACAACACCCCTACCCTTGGCCCCCACACACACCCCCTACCCTTGCCCCCCCACACACACCCCCTACCCTTGCCCCCCTCACAACACCCCTACCCTTGCCCCCCACAACACCCCTACCCTTGCCCCCCACAACACCCCTACCCTTGCCCCCCACAACACCCCTACCCTTGCCCCCACACACCCCCCTACCCTTGCCCCCCACACACACCCCCTACCCTTGCCCCCCACAACACCCCTACCCTTGCCCCCCACACACACCCCCTACCCTTGCCCCCCACAACACCCCTACCCTTGGCCCCCACACACACCCCCTACCCTTGCCCCCCCACACACACCCCCTACCCTTGCCCCCCTCACAACACCCCTACCCTTGCCCCCCACAACACCCCTACCCTTGCCCCCCACAACACCCCTACCCTTGCCCCCCACAACACCCCTACCCTTGCCCCCACACACCCCCCTACCCTTGCCCCCCACACACACCCCCTACCCTTGCCCCCCACAACACCCCCTACCCTTGCCCCCCACACACCCCCTACCCTTGCCCCCCACAACACCCCCCCCCCCACACACAGAAGGAAATACAATGGCTCTTCTTCCTGTTCCTCGTGTGTGTGTGTGTGTGTGTGTGTGTGTGTGTGCGCGCGAGAGACGTAATCATTTGAGAAAAATGGGTCGCTGATGCGCATTGTTCCCCCGCCCCCCTTCCCCCCCACAAGAGAGGGGGGGGAGCAACACAGACATGCCCATGACCCACCCCCCTTCCCCCCAGCAACCACCCCTTCCCCCCCGGTAAGCTTCGTTTCTACTCTATTTTTTTTTTTTTTTATATATTCTTGTCGCCGGTTGAGCCGGAGGGAGAGGTGGGTGGACAGGGGGTCAGTCCAGCTGGTGGTTGAGCCGGAGGGAGAGGTGGGTGGAGGGGGGGGTCAGTCCAGCTGGTGGTATTTTCCTGCCGATGGTTGAGCCAGGGGGAGGTAGTTGTATGAGGGGGAGGGTAGTTGTATGAGGGGGGAGGGTGGTTGTATGAGGGGGGGATGGTGGTTGTATGAGGGGGAGGGTGGTTGTATGAGGGGGAGGGTGGTTGTATGAGGGGGAGGGTGGTTGTATGAGGGGGGATGGTGGTTGTATGAGGAGGAGGGTGGTTGTATGAGGGGGGAGGGTAGTTGTATGAGGGGGGAGGGTGGTTGTATGAGGGGGGAGGGTGGTTGTATGAGGGGGGAGGGTAGTTGTATGAGGGGGGAGGGTGGTTGTATGAGGGGGAGGTAGTTGTATGAGGGGGAGGGTAGTTGTATGAGGGGGGAGGGTGGTTGTATGAGGGGGGGATGGTGGTTGTATGAGGGGGAGGGTGGTTGTATGAGGGGGAGGGTGGTTGTATGAGGGGGAGGGTGGTTGTATGAGGGGGGATGGTGGTTGTATGAGGAGGAGGGTGGTTGTATGAGGGGGGAGGGTAGTTGTATGAGGGGGGAGGGTGGTTGTATGAGGGGGGAGGGTGGTTGTATGAGGGGGGGAGGGTAGTTATATGAGGGGGGAGGGTGGTTGTATGAGGGGGGAGGGTGGTTGTATGAGGGGGAGGGTAGTTGTATGAGGGGGAACTGTAGTTGTATGAGGGGGAGGGTAGTTGTATGAGGGGGGAGGGTAGTTGTATGAGGGGAGAGGGTGGTTGTATGAGGGGGAGGGTGGTTGTATGAGGGGGAGGGTGGTTGTATGAGGGGAGATGGTGGTTGTATGAGGGGGAGGGTGGTTGTATGAGGGGGGATGGTGGTTGTATGAGGGGGAGGGTGGTTGTATGAGGGGGAGGGTGGTTGTATGAGGGGGGGATGGTGGTTGTATGAGGGGGGAGGGTGGTTGTATGAGGGGGAGGGTGGTTGTATGAGGGGGATGGTGGTTGTATGAGGGGGATGGTGGTTGTATGAGGGGGGAGGGTGGTGGTATGAGGGAGAGGGTGGTTGTATGAGGGGGGAGGGTGGTTGTATGAGGGGAGGGTGGTTGTATGAGGGGGGAGGGTGGTTGTATGAGGGGGATGGTGGTTGTATGAGGGGGAGGGTGGTTGTATGAGGGGGGATGGTGGTTGTATGAGGGGGAGGGTGGTTGTATGAGGGGGGATGGTGGTTGTATGAGGGGGGAGGGTGGTTGTATGAGGGGGGAGGGTGGTTGTATGGGCAAGTCGTGTATGATACACTGTTGACCATTGATTTAATCATTATTGACATCAACACCTGCAGGTCTGGGCCCCCTCCCCCTCCCTCCCACGTCTTTCTCTCAAAGGTTATTTTTAGTGTTGAAGTGTAGAGGGGGGGGAGGAGGGGGGGAGGGGGTCGTGTTGCTGCGAACCAGGATACATGCTCTACCCCCCCAACCCCCCCCTCTCTCCCCCTCTACCTACCCACCACCATAGTCTCCCCCTCCCCCCTCCACCACCATGAAGCAGCCACACCCGATATTGGTACACACACACACACACACACATGCACATATACATACACACATATACACGCACATATACATACACACACACACATACATGCACATATACATACATAAATACATACACACATTCATGTATGCACACATGTACATAAAAAACTGAAATATATATATATATATATACATATATATATATATATATATATATATATATATATATATATATATACATATATATTGTTTTGGACAATCGCATGTTTACCAAATGGCGTCCTAGCTTCGTCTCTTCGATGTATATCAACTAACTGTTATATTTCTCTCTTGTGTCTCCCCTGATGATGTGATTATGACACGAAACTGCACTTGGCAACTTATCCTGTTTCATTTTCCCCCTAGTGGACTCATAGCAATATATATATCAACTTCACCATACAGTACACGAGAGATAGTGAGCCAGTCATCTCTCATCTTGTGTCTCGCTATCTCGTCCACGAGAGAGAGAGAGAGAGAGACATATGGGCGTCTCCCACCCTGACCTTGGTGTATGGAGGAGGAGATGATGAAGAACCAACGCTTGTGAGGAAACAAAAAAAAAACTTGTCAATTGTTTCGTTATCATCTACCATCTCCCAGGGCCACCCCCCTATCCCCCCCCCACACACACAGGGGGAGAGGGGGGCCTTACACAGCCTGGGTACCCCCCTCCCCTCCCCCCATTCTCTATATAAACATCCCAGAGAACACATGTCCTCGTGTTCTGAAGTCATTATGCAAATGAGTCACAAGTTAATATGACCATTAGTGAGTAAGGAGGGGGAGGGGGGTCCACACCCCCCCACTAACACAGCACATTACATCCCCCCCTCCCATACTCTGCCACCTCAACACAGCAGGCTACCCTCCCTACCACCTCAACACAGCAGGCTACCCCCTCCCTACCACCTCAACACAGCAGGCTACCCCCTCCCTACCACCTCAACACAGCAGGCTACCCCCTCCCTACCACCTCAACACAGCAGGCTACCCCCTCCCTACCACCTCAACACAGCAGGCTACCCCCTCCCTACCACCTCAACACAGCAGGCTACCCGCGGGTCCAGCCACATGACGACACACTTCAGGCAAACCTCGTACAAGACGAGGTATGACGTCATAAGTGACGTCATGGAGGAAGTGCCCGAGATGTGTACATGTACACCCCCCCCACTGGGGAGGTACTGGGTGGGGAGGGTGTACATACACCCCCCCACTGGGGAGGTACTGGGTGGGGAGGGTGTATATACACACCCCCACTGGGGAGGTACTGGGTGGGGAGGGTGTACATACACCCCCCCACTGGGGAGGTACTGGGTGGGGAGGGTGTACATACACCCCCCCACTGGGGAGGTACTGGGTGGGGAGGGTGTATATACACCCCCCACTGGGGAGGTACTGGGTGGGGAGGGTGTACATGTACACCCCCCCACTGGGGAGGTACTGCGTGGGGAGGGTGTACATACACCCCCCACTGGGGAGGTACTGGGTGGGGAGGGTGTACATACACCCCCCACTGGGGAGGTACTGGGTGGGGAGGGTGTACATACACCCCCCACTGGGGAGGTACTGGGTGGGGAGGGTGTACATACACCCCCCCACTGGGGAGGTACTGGGTGGGGAGGGTGTACATACACCCCCCCACTGGGGAGGTACTGGGTGGGGAGGGTGTATATACACCCCCCCCGCCCACAGCGGGTGTATGTAGTATAGATGTGAGTGGGGGGGAGCCCCTGAGGGGGGAGGGGGGCTGAAAGGGAGGGGAGGGGGCTGAAAGGGAGGGGAGGGGGCTGAAAGGGAGGGGAGGGGGGCTGAAAAGGTACTTAGATGTACGTGAATCGCCCCCCTTCCTTCCCCCACCACAACAGGATGTGTTGGTCAGGTGGATACGAACCTGCGAACCCGACCATGACCTGACCTGACCTCACACCTGGCTCATGATGACACACACACACACACACACACAGTTATGACGTCATGATTGACATGACCTTCTAACCTGAGCTGCCATGGGTCGTGTCATGCACAGTGACCCACCAGCCAGGGCCGGCCCCAGGATCGAACCCGGATGCTGTGATATGCCCGCTCAGCCAGGGGAGGGGAGGTGGGGAGGGGAGGTGAGGGGAGGTGGGGAGGGGAGGTGGGGAGACAGACTAGCGGCTCCCCACTTCAAACCAAGTCGCAAAATAAGGTGGTGGAAGGCGGGGTCATGCAGGCAGCTGTGATCCCACACAAGCCAGACCCACACCCTCCCCCAGCTCCCCTACACCCTCCCACAGCTCCCTACACCCTCCCCCAGCTCCCCTACACCCTCCCCAGCTCCCCCACACCCTCCCCAGCTCCCCTACACCCTCCCCCAGCTCCCCTACACCCTCCCCCAGGTCCCCTACACCCTCCCCAGCTCCCCTACACCCTCCCCAGCTCCCCTACACCCTCCCCCAGGTCCCCTACACCCTCCCCCAGGTCCCCTACACCCTCCCCAGCTCCCCTACACCCTCCCCAGGTCCCCCACACCCTCCCCCAGCTTCCCTACACCCTCCCCCAGCTCATCACACCCTCCCCAGCTCCCCTACACCCTCCCCAGCTCCCCCACACCCTCCCCAGCTCCCTACACCCATCCCCACCCCCACACCCTCCCCAGCTCCCTACACCCATCCCCACCCCCACACCCTCCCCAGCTCCCTACACCCATCCCCACCCCCACACCCTCCCCAGCTCCCTACACCCATCCCCACCCCCACACCCTCCCCAGCTCCCTACACCCATCCCCACCCCCACACCCTCCCCAGCTCCCCTACACCCATCCCCAGGTGAGGTCCGGCCTACGGTTGAGGAGGGGGGAGGGGGGATGATCCCCCCCACGCAACATCCTCGACCGTAACGCGTCACACCCGGACAGTTAACACCCACCTCCCTGGCTCTGGGGAGGAGGAGGGGGGAGGGGAGGGAGGGAGGGGCTGGGCAGGCACCCCACCCCTCCCCCCCACACACACCTCCCCTCCCTCTCCCTCTCCTCCTCAGGTGCCAGGCCTTCCCCTCCCCCCCCCCTTATCCTTCCCTCCCCTCCCCTTTCCCCTCCCCTCCCCTTCCCTCAGCCGGACCTCAGGTGCCGGCCGGCGGGCCCGCCCCCCCCTCCTCCCCCCTCACCCGGCTCTCGACTTGCACACCTCCTGATAACCCGAGACTGGCCCCCCCTCCCCCCCCCCTCGTTGGTGAGGGGGGGAGGGGTGAGGGGAGGGGCAGCCAGGATGCCAGCTTGGCCCTCATGCGGGTCCTGGCAGGGGGGGGAGGGGGGGAACTGACCCTTACCCTACACTGACCCTTACCCTACACATGGTGCCCTTATACTGACCCTTACCCTACACGTGGTGCCCTTACACTGACCCTTACCCTACACGTGGTGCCCTTACACTGACCCTTACCCTACACATGGTGCCCTTACACTGAACCTTACCCTACACATGGTGCCCTTACACTGACCCTTACCCTACACATGGTGCCCTTACACTAACCCTTACCCTACACATGGTGCCCTTACACTGACCCTTACCCTACACGTGGTGCCCTTATACTGACCCTTACCCTACACATGGTGCCCTTACACTGACCCTTACCCTATACATGGGGCCCTTACACTGACCCTTACCCTACACATGGTGCCCTTATACTGACCCTTACCCTACACATGGTGCCCTTACACTGACCCTTACCCTATACATGGGGCCCTTACACTGACCCTTACCCTACACATGGTGCCCTTACACTGACCCTTACCCTACACATGGTGCCATGAAACTAAATACAACACAGCAAGGTCATAAATACAACACAGCAAGGTCACTAAATACAACAGCAAATGCACTAAATACAACAGTACAGAGAGTAAATACAACAGTACAGACAGTAAATACAACAGTACAGACAGTAAATACAACAGCAGAGACAGTAAATACAACAGTACAGACAGTAAATACAACAGCAGAGACAGTAAATACAACAGTACAGACAGTAAATACAACAGCAGAGACAGTAAATACAACAGTACAGACTCTGCTGGTTACCACAATACAACCAGGACACAAATTCTCCCAAAAGGCAAGAACAGCTCAGTAAAACGAAGGAGGAGGAGGAGGAGGAGGAGGAGGAGAAGAGGAGGAGGAGGAGGAGGAGGAGGAGGAGGAGGAGGAGGAGGAGGAGGAGGAGGAGAAGAAGAAGAAGAAGAAGAAGAAGAGGAGGAGGAAAGGAAGAAGAAGAAGGAGGAGGAGGAGGTGGAGGAGGAGGAGGTGGAGAAGAAGGAGGAGGAGGAGGAGAGGAAGAAGAAGAAGAAGGAAGAAGAGGAGGAGGAAAGGAAGAAGAAGAAGGAAGAGGAGGAGGAGGAAAGGAAGAAGAAGAAGGAGGAGGTGGAGGAGGTGGAGGAGGAGGAGGAGGAAGAGGAAGAAGAAGAAGAAGGAGGAGGAGGAGGAGGAAGAGGAAGAAGAAGAAGAAGAAGAAGAAGGAAGAAGAAGAAGAAGAAGGAAGAAGAAGAAGAAGAAGGAAGAAGAAGAAGAAGAAGAAGAAGAAGGAGGAGGAGGAGGGGGGAGGGGGCTGAAAAGGTACTTAGATGTACGTGAATCGCCCCCCTTCCTTCCCCCACCACCACCCCCGGCCCCAACACCACACACCTGCCTTCTTCCCCCAACACCTCCAGCCCCAACACTGACACCCACACACCTGCCTTCTTCCCCCAACACCTCCAGCCCCAACACAGACACCCACACACCTGCCTTCTTCCCCCAACACCTCCAGCCCCAACACAGACACCCACACACCTGCCTTCTTCCCCCAACACCTCCAGCCCCAACACTGACACCACACACCTGCCTTCTTCCCCCACCACCTCCGGCCCCAACACCCACACACCTGCCTTCTTCCCCCAACACCTCCAGCCCCAACACTGACACCCACACACCTGCCTTCTTCCCCCCAACACCTCCGCCCCAACACTGACACCACACACCTGCCTTCTTCCCCCCAACACCTCCGGCCCCAACACCCACACACCTGCCTTCTTCCCCCAACACCTCCAGCCCCAACACTGACACCCACACACCTGCCTTCTTCCCCCAACACCTCCAGCCCCAACACTGACACCCACACACCTGCCTTCTTCCCCCAACACCTCCAGCCCCAACACTGACACCCACACACCTGCCTTCTTCCCCCAACACCTCCAGCCCCAACACTGACACCCACACACCTGCCTTCTTCCCCCCAACACCTCCGGCCCCAACACCACACACCTGCCTTCTTCCCCCACCACCACCCCCGGCCCCAACACCACACACCTGCCTTCTTCCCCCCAACACCTCCGGCCCCAACACCCACACACCTGCCTCTCCCCCCACCACCACCCCCGGCCCCAACACCACACACCTGCCTTCTTCCCCCCAACACCTCCGGCCCCAACACCCACACACCTGCCTTCTTCCCCCCAACACCTCCGGCCCCAACACTGACACCCACACACCTGCCTCTCCCCCCACCACCACCTCCGGCCCCAACACCCACACACCTGCCTCTCCCCCCACCACCACCTCCGGCCCCAACACCACACACCTGCCTTCTTCCCCCCAACACCTCCGGCCCCAACACCCACACACCTGCCTTCTTCCCCCCAACACCTCCGGCCCCAACACCCACACACCTGCCTTCTTCCCCCCAACACCTCCGGCCCCAACACCCACACACCTGCCTTCTTCCCCCAACACCTCCAGCCCCAACACAGACACCCACACACCTGCCTTCTTCCCCCAACACCTCCAGCCCCAACACTGACACCACACACCTGCCTTCTTCCCCCCAACACCTCCGGCCCCAACACTGACACCACACACCTGCCTTCTTCCCCCAACACCTCCAGCCCCAACACTGACACCCACACACCTGCCTTCTTCCCCCAACACCTCCAGCCCCAACACAGACACCCACACACCTGCCTTCTTCCCCCAACACCTCCAGCCCCAACACAGACACCCACACACCTGCCTTCTTCCCCCCAACACCTCCGCCCCAACACTGACACCCACACACCTGCCTTCTTCCCCCAACACCTCCAGCCCCAACACAGACACCCACACACCTGCCTTCTTCCCCCAACACCTCCAGCCCCAACACTGACACCACACACCTGCCTTCTTCCCCCAACACCTCCAGCCCCAACACTGACACCACACACCTGCCTCTCCCCCCACCACCACCTCCGGCCCCAACACTGACACCACACACCTGCCTTCTTCCCCCAACACCTCCAGCCCCAACACTGACACCCACACACCTGCCTTCTTCCCCCAACACCTCCAGCCCCAACACAGACACCCACACACCTGCCTTCTTCCCCCCAACACCTCCGCCCCAACACTGACACCCACACACCTGCCTCTCCCCCCACCACCACCCCCGGCCCCAACACCACACACCTGCCTTCTTCCCCCACCACCTCCGGCCCCAACACTGACACCCACACACCTGCCTTCTTCCCCCCAACACCCCCGGCCCCAACACTGACACCCACACACCTGCCTTCTTCCCCCAACACCTCCGGCCCCAACACTGACACCCACACACCTGCCTCTTCCCCCACCACCACCCCCGGCCCCAACACCCACACACCTGCCTTCTTCCCCCAACACCTCCAGCCCCAACACTGACACCCACACACCTGCCTTCTTCCCCCCAACACCTCCGGCCCCAACACTGACACCCACACACCTGCCTCTCCCCCCCAACACCTCCAGCCCCAACACTGACACCCACACACCTGCCTCTCCCCCCACCACCACCCCCGGCCCCAACACCCACACACCTGCCTTCTTCCCCCACCACCTCCAGCCCCAACACTGACACCCACACACCTGCCTTCTTCCCCCCAACACCTCCGGCCCCAACACTGACACCCACACACCTGCCTTCTTCCCCCAACACCTCCAGCCCCAACACTGACACCCACACACCTGCCTCTCCCCCCACCACCACCCCCGGCCCCAACACCCACACACCTGCCTTCTTCCCCCAACACCTCCAGCCCCAACACTGACACCCACACACCTGCCTTCTTCCCCCCAACACCTCCGGCCCCAACACCCACACACCTGCCTCTCCCCCCCCCCATCCACACTGCCATCTACATATACACAGGTGCGTTCACTTGGAGGGAGGGAGGGAGGGGTTCCCTCCTCCTCCCTCCAGCCAGCACTTGTGTACCGTAAGGTCATCATGCACACAGACCTACCCAGCTCCTGTTGGCGGCGCACCCCCCCCCCCTCCAACCGGGACCTGGGCTAACGGTACTACAGCGAGCTGGGGGGGGGCGGGGCGGGGCGGGGCATCACCCCCTCCCCACCCCCAGCGGGTGCCCCACTCACATCCTCCCCCTCCAACTCACAACACGTCTGGCAACACCAACCAGCGTTCACTCAGGCAATCCGCTAAGCACACACACACACACACACACATATACAAACACACACACACACACACACACACACACACACATACACAGACAAACACACACCCGTACACACACCTTCACGACTTCGTGTTTACATTCGTGCTTCGTTCTACCACCACGGGATGTGGGTGGCTAGTAAACAACCCCCCCCCCCAGGTTCGTGAGCTGGGGTGAGGGGTGAGGGGAGGGGGGGGAGGGGAGGGGGGAGGGTGTGTGTGAGAGACAAGAGCCGAGCACAGGTGTTGTGGACATGTGTGGTGAACACTACCCACACACCTGCCCACCCTAACTACGTCATCACGTACGAGCGTGTGATTACGTGGGGGGGGGGGGGAAGGGGGGGAAGGGACTTGAGAAAATACAAACTGTATCAACAAAACCAATTGAACTTGGGTGATCGCGTCACACACAAACAAACAAACAAACAACAACACAAGCTCCCACACATAATCTTAGAAGCTTAATGACACAATTTAACATTATCAACATACGAACATTATCTCAAGGTTAGAGTTAAAACGATAGAAAACGGTACGTGTGTGTGTGTGTGTGTGTGTGTGTGTGTGTGTGAAGTTGAAGGATTTGAGATTAAATGCAAACACGTAAGAAACCTCCCCCCCCCAGAACAGTTGAAGTCACGTGACCGTGTATGTAACCACCCCACGATTGTGTTGTTATAACGGTAATAACAATCGTAATTCAATCACAAGATTGAATAAATACTTTCAATAATACCAATCATTAGCGAGCTACGGTGATGATGAATGACGATATAAATCGAACGTATCATATAAATCGAGCGTACTATATAAATCGAGCGTACTATATAAATCGAGGGTATCATATAAATCGACCGTATCATATAACTCGAACGTACTATATAAATCGAGGGTATCATATAAATCGAGGGTACTATATAAATCGACCGTACCATATAAACTGGCCGTATCATATAAATCGACCGTATTTCACCTTTCTGTTTCTGATTCACAGATAACCAACCACAATGCTACCTTTTTACAGGATCCGGCGCGTGAAACTGGACCACATCCCGTTTTCCGTTCGCACTTTCCCATAAAACTTCCATGGCAGTATACTCTATACATCATGGTGTTCCATATTCCTGCTGGGTGAGGGAGGAGCCTTCTGCTGTACTATCCTGTCTCCATCTATAGTGGTGGGTGAGGGAGGGAGCCTTCTGCTGTACTATCCTGTCTCCATCTATAGTGGTGGGTGAGGGAGGAGCCTTCTGCTGTACTATCCTGTCTCCATCTATAGTGGTGGGTGAGGGAGGAGCCTTCTGCTGTACTATCCTGTCTCCATCTATAGTGGTGGGTGAGGGAGGAGCCTTCTGCTGTACTATCCTGTCTCCATCTATAGTGGTGGGTGAGGGAGGAGCCTCCCACTTAACTATTACATCTCCATCTATATAAATCAAGTTTATATCATACTATTATCTCAACACAGACCATCGGGGTCTTATGTTTACATAAGACGTATGCACACATGAGTTCACCGTGAGATGCAGTTCAAAGAAATTCAGCAACACCTGTTTGTGGGGGGGGGGGGGGGGGAGATAAACAGGTGTGTGTGTGTGTGTGTGTGTGTCAGTAGAGTGAGGACCCACAGTGTGTGTGTGTGTGTGTGTGTGTGTCAGAAGAGTGAGGACCCACAGTGTGTGTGTGTGTGTGTGTGTGTGTGTGTGTGTGTGTGTGTGAGTGTGTGTGTGTGTGTGTGTGTGTGTGTCAGAAGAGTGAGGACCCGCAGTGTGTGTGTGTGTGTGTGTGTGTGTGTGTGTGTGTGTGTGTGTGTCAGAATAGTGAGGACCCGCAGTGTGTTTGTCTAGGTCAACACACCTGGTAATCAATGCTTGCTGGTTGTGTTGTTACAACACTGTGCGTGGTACAACCAGCGGTACATAGACTGGTTGTGATGGGTGGTAGAAGGTGGTACATGACTGGGTTGTTAGAGTGGTTGTAGGTGGTAGAAGGTGGTACATGACTGGGTTGTTAGAGTGGTTGTAGGTGGTTGAAGTTGGTACAATGACTGGGTGGTTATAGTGGTTGTAGGTGGTTGAAGTTGGTACAATGACTGGGTGGTTATAGTGGTTGTAGGTGGTTGAAGGTGGTACAATGACTGGGTGGTTATAGTGGTTGTAGGTGGTAGACGTTGGTACAATGACTGGGTTGTTATAGTGGTTGTATGTGGTAGAACATGTTACAATTGTTTTACTGTGGTGACTCAACATGCTACAATCCATTTTCTTGTCCTCACCAACTGAACATGCACAAGCAAAAATCACCTTTCACAACCACCCCATAAGCTGTGGGTTCCATTTGCCATCAATGTTAACAACATGTTAATTACCACACTATGTTACATAATGGCCACGGGCTCTGGTAAATAGTGTATATATGACTCATGATAAAGCAAATCTTATCTATATCTAGTCTTACAAGATAACACACATTCCTGTGTCTTCAATTTACCCTGCGAATATATATATATATATATATAATATATATATATATATATATCCCTGGGATAGGGTAGAAAGAATACTTCCCACGTATTCCCTGCGTGTCGTAGAAGGCGACAAAAGGGAGGAGCGGGGGGCTGGAACTCCTCCCCACTCGTTTTTTTTCCTTTTTATTTGTATTTTCCAAAATAAGGAACAGAAGAGGGGGGCCAGGTGAGGTTATTTCCCCACAAAGGCCCAGTCCTCTGTCATTAAACGCTACCTCGCTAAGCGGAAATGGCGTAATAGTTTATATATAAATTTTAAATAATTAAATAAGTATATATGTATAATATAATATATATATATATAATATATATATATATAATATATATATATATATATATTTACTCCTATGATGTCCACGGGGAAAATGGAACCAGTTTGCCAAGTGCAGTTTCGTGTAATAATCACATCATCAGGGGAGACACAAGAGAGGAAATGTAACAGTCAGTTGAAATACAACGAAGACATTGACTAGGCTAGGACGGCCATTTGGTAAACATGGTGATTGTTCAATGACGTCCTAGCTTCGTCTCTTCCTGTATGTCAACTGACTGTTATATTTCTCTCTTGTGTCTCCCCTGATGATGTGATTATCACACGAAACTGCACTTGGCAACTGATCCTGTTCCATTTTCCCAGTGGACCCCTCTCCCCCTGGGCACGGACGGTGGCGTGTTGGCATTGGGAGGGAGGGGGGGGGAAGAACCAGCAGTTAAGCCCCCCCCCCCCCCACTCATCCCCCTTGTTTTGTTGGACGGGCGTGGTTCTAACCAGCCCCGCGAAAGATGTTTAAACAGTGTTGTCCTACCACAAGTGTGTGTGTGTGTGTTGTGTGAGTGTGTGTGTGTGTGTGTGTGTGTGTGTCAGTAGAGTGAGGACCCACAGTGTGTGTGTGTGTGTGTGTGTGTGTGTGTGTGTGTGTGTGTGTGTGTGTGTGTGTCAGTAGAGTGAGGACCCGCAGTGTGTGTGTGTGTGTGTGTGTGTGTGTGTGTGTGTGTGTGTGTCAGAAGAGTGAGGACCCGCAGTGTGTGTGTGTGTGTGTGTGTGTGTGTGTGTGTGTGTGTGTGTGTGTGTGTGTGTGTGTGTCAGAAGAGTGAGGACCCGCAGTGTGTGTGTGTGTGTGTGTGTGTGTGTGTGTGTGTGTGTGTGTGTCAGAAGAGTGAGGACCCGCAGTGTGTGTGTGTGTGTGTGTGTGTGTGTGTGTGTGTGTGTGTGTGTGTGTGTGTGTGTGTCAGAAGAGTGAGGACCCGCAGTGTGTGTGTGTGTGTGTGTGTGTGTGTGTGTGTGTGTGTGTGTGTGTGTGTGTCAGAAGAGTGAGGACCCGCAGTGTGTGTGTGTGTGTGTGTGTGTGTGTGTGTGTGTGTGTGTGTGTCAGAAGAGTGAGGACCCGCAGTGTGTGTGTGTGTGTGTGTGTGTGTGTGT
>NC_092284.1:1381205-1383705 GCF_036320965.1 Panulirus ornatus
TATATATATATATATATATATATGAGTCCACTAGGGGGGAAATGAAACAGGATAAGTTGCCAAGTGCACTTTCGTGTAATAATCACATCATCAGGGGAGACACAAGAGAGAAATATAACAGTCCGTTGATATATATCGAAGAAACGAAGCTAGGACGCCATTTGGTAAACATGTGATTGTCCAAAACATGATTATATATATTCGTATGAGTCCACTAGGGGGGGAAATGAAACAGGATAAGTTGCCAAGTGCACTTTCGTGTAATAATCACATCATCAGGGGAGGCACAAGAGAGAAATATAACAGTCCGTTGATATACATCGAAGAGACGAAGCTAGGACGCCATTTGGTAAACATGTGATTGTCCAAAACATGATTATATATATTCGTATGAGTCCACTATGGGGGGAAATGAAACAGGATAAGTTGCCAAGTGCACTTTCGTGTAATAATCACATCCGGGGAGACTCAAGAGAGAAATATAACAGTCCGTTGATATACATCGAAGAAACGAAGCTAGGACGCCATTTGGTAAACATGTGCTTGTCCTTTGTCGCTGTCTCCCGCGTTAGCGAGGTAGCGCAAGGAAACAGACGAAAGAATGGCCCAACCCACCCATATACACATGTATATACATACACGTCCACACACGCACATATACATACCTATACATCTCAACGTATACACACATATGCATACACAGACAGGTACATATATACGCATGTAGACATTCATACTTGCTGCCTTCATCCATTCCCGTCGCCACCCCCGACACCCACAACAGAGTTAATTTCAATATATCAAATTACTTCACAAGTAAGTTGTATTTTACAACTGACGACGTAGTGTTAATTGATACAACAAACAGTTCATTTAAACGCTGAAGATGTTTTTACAAACTGCCCGACACACTTTACGTTACGAGGTCAACTTAAGCAATTAACGAATGGTTCTGTTTAAGCAATTAACGAATGGTTCTGTATTACATTACCCTGACCAGCAGCCATGTGCAGGCCTACACCAGAATGAGGTGCGTGGGTGTAGAAAACTAGTCAGTGTGAGTGTGTGTTGTGAATGCGTGGTTTGAGACGAGTGTGTGTGTGAGCTGTGAGTGCGTGGCTTGTGAGACGAGTGTGAGTGTGATCTGTGAGTGCGTGGCTTATGAGACGAGCGGGAGTGTGAGTTCTGAGTGCGTGGCTTATGAGACGAGCGGGAGTGTGAGTTCTGAGTGCGTGGCTTATGAGACGAGCGGGAGTGTGAGTTCTGAGTGCGTGGCTTATGAGACGAGAGTGAGTGTGAGTTCTGAGTGCGTGGCTTATGAGACGAGAGTGAGTGTGACCTGTGAGTGCGTGGCTTATGAGACGAGTGTGAGTGTGAGCCTGTGAGTGCGTGGCTTATGAGACGAGTGTTAGTGAGACAAGGTGCGTTACTGAGTCTAAATATCTGGTCTGTGAAGTGCGTTACCATCAAGCGTGAGTATGTGACACATATGGTTCTCATAGAGAGCATGTAGGGTGCGGTAAGTGTGTGTGTGTGTGTGTGTGTGTGTGTGTGTGTGTGTGTGTGTGTGAAGCCGTAGCGCACTCAATGAAGTGCGTTAATTACGTGAGGCCAGTAACTGGAAATGGGGGCGTGGCTCAATCTAAAGGTGTTACCATGAATGAACATCATGTTGTTGTGGTAAACAATAATAATAACAACAATAAAAATAATAATAATAATAATAATAATAATAATAATAATAAATAATAATAATAATAACTATTAGTTAGCTGGGCTAGGGCTATCCCATCTCCTGGGCTGTGCTAGGACGGGACTATCCCCATCTCCTAGGGCTAAGCTAGGCATATCCCATCTCCTAGGGCTAGGCTCGGGATCTCCCATCTCCTAGGGCTAGGCTTGGGATCTCCCATCTCCTAGGGCTAGGAGGCTTGGGATCTCCCATCTCCTAGGGCTAGGCTTGGGATCTCCCATCTCCTAGGGCTAGGTTCGGGATCTCCCATCTCCTAGGGCTAGGCTCGGGATCTCCCATCTCCTAGGGCTAGGCTCGGCATATCCCATCTCCTAGGGCTAGGCTTGGGATCTCCCATCTCCTAGGGCTAGGAGGCTTGGGATCTCCCATCTCCTAGGGCTAGGCTTGGGATCTCCCATCTCCTAGGGTTAGGCTCGGGATCTCCCATCTCCTAGGGCTAGGCTTGGGATCTCCCATCTCCTAGGGCTAGGCTTGTGATCTCCCATCTCCTAGGGTTAGGCTTGTGATCTCCCATCTCCTAGGGCTAGGCTTGGGATCTCCTAGGGCTAGGCTTGGGATCTCCCATCTCCTACGCTCACATTCCCACCGGGTGTACATAAATATCCACCACACATACACACAATATACACATACACTCACACATACACATAAATACACATATACACACTACACCATCAAGAAAATACTTGATCTTATATAAACTTAACGAGTGATAACGAGTTAAACCCTCCCGATTTAGTCTAGACA